>NC_084624.1:40857427-41009927 GCF_033978795.1 Nerophis ophidion
ATCCGGCTGGTTGTTGTACATTCTTGGGTAGCAGATTATATTTTGCTTTGTACATTATTTGCAAATGCACCATATCGTTGAATTTCAATAATTGTGATTTAATAAATAAAGGGTTTGTATGTTCTCTACATCCAACATTATATATTATTCTAATTGATCTTCTTTGTAACACATTTAGTGAATTAAGTCACATCTGTAGTTGTTTCCCCATATTTCTGCACAACAACTCATATATGGTAACACTAGTGAGCATTGTTAAGTGTCATGCAAGTGTAAAAAAATGTGTAGTTTAGTTTTGTGCGACTATAACGGATAGGAAAATATGCATTACATAGCAAAATGTACACACTCATTTTGTCTTTGTGGACACACACTTGGACACATGCACATACACACACACACAAACACACCGTATCCTTGTGCTACAAAGGCGCCATTTAACTATCTTGCGGTATACACACACACACACACACACACACACACACACATTGTTTGGTGTGTACGTATCATCCAGTTTGATAGGCAACATTCTTACAAATCCACACAGCGCATCTTCTTCTTCTTTTCCGGGTGAGGACCCCGCAGGCCGACTCCCCCCTTTTCCCCCTTCACACTTCCTCCTCTTGACTCGTCTCACACCATCACTGACCCCGCCCCCCCCCCCCGATCTCGAAACAGCACCATCAGCCACACATAGAGCCGCCACACATCGACATTGCCTCACTTGACAGAAGAGGAATAAGAAGGTCTTTATGTCCACAACAACGTGTGTCCTCCAAAGACGAGCTGCATGTAAGCGCACCGAGGGAGGGATTCAAACAACGGGCCCTGCCGCACTCATCCGTTTACTTTTACCTTTTTTTAATTTTACGTCCTTTTGTCAATTTTATGTACTTTATTTTGAGTTTGGCCCCGTTCACACTGCACACCAAATTCGATTTTTTTGCAATTAGGTGACACGGATCAGGATTTTATTTTTGCCAATCTAAACTGTTGTGATCCACTGCCCGGATCATATGTTTATTTAGGTTTTTGAGTCTTTTTGTATATTCTGGTTGTTTTGGACTCTTTCGGCTCCTGGTTGCACTTCCTTGTTTGATCTTGTCTCCATAGTCGCTTTTAGTTTCACCTGCCACTTGTTTCTTGACGCGCACCTGCCTTGTGATTACTACCTTATTTAAGCCTGCCTTTCCCGTTGATCCGACCTTGCTTCCTAATTTGTGTTTTCACAACAGTGACGACTCTGATCCGATCCCGTATCCCTGCTTGCAACCAGCTAGCTTCCACGCTAAGTATTTGTTTTTTCTCTAGCTCCCATGCTAGCGCTTTTGTTTTTTTTCTAGCTCCCATGCTAGTTCTGTTTGTTTTGCCTTTTGTGCCTTGTGCAAGCTTTCTGTTTCATAGTCTGATTTAATTTTGAATAAATCATCATTTCTTACCTTGACGCTGTGTCCGAGCCCGACTGTATCAAGACAAGAACGAACCCGCATCACGATGCCCCGCAATCGTCACATAAACGCTCCAAAGAGCTTCAAATCTAATCTTTTGGCATCAGATTGAAGCTACATCAGGAGGTAGACCTGAATCCGATTGGATTCGGATCTCTTCAAATATGACTTCCGTCTAAACGCAATGCGACCTGAATGTGATCCGAATGTCACTCGTTTGTGCGACATTTGGACATTTTATCACAACATCCGGTTTTGGTGTGCAAAGTCTTTGAAAACGGACACATTTTTCTGTGGCTATATATAATATGTGAATATATATTTTGATTCCGAAGATATAGCGATTGTTGAAGGACCGTAATTGACGTCCTGGCGCATTTGCTTACATGTGAGTTGTACAATAAATCTCCAGTATATCCACTCTGATGTCTCCTCTACTTAACAGCCATTAAAATGTCACGGCCCGGGCGCATTCATCTGTGCACTACGCTGGGCGCACCTCCAAGAGCGAGCCACTCCGGCTGCAGCAAGCGGCTGCATTCAATCATCTGCAATCAACGCACCTGTCACTGATGAGAAGACCTGCCTTCTTAAGCCAGCGCAACCTGCTATCCTGTGCCAGAACGTAGCGACCTGTCCTGTACAGTAAGCTGAACATATCTAGCACTATGCAGTCTTTTCTCTCTCTCTGTGTTTTCTTCCCCGCCGTGTTCAATTGTCTCGTGTCCTCCGTGTTGCCTTCCAGCAGCATACCTCCGTTATCGCGTCACAAGCTGCATATCTCGTCTCCCCGTATTACCTCTTCTTCCCTGGCTGCCTCTTGGCTTGCGACCTCCAGCTTGAACACAGACTTTGACGCCTCTCTCCTCCCTTCGTCTGCTCACGGACCTCCGAACCAGCCTTGCCCCTCTCGGACTTCCGCCTCTCGCTCGACACTACGGGGAACACTCATTTATGTGAGACTTGCTGGGCATAACGATGCCGGATTTGTTCTTCCGTGGATGCGTCGGGCAAGAACACAGCGAATGGTAAGAAAATAAACATCTATTTAAAACTAAAACAGGCTAGGAACAGAAACACTGGTGCTAAGCAGAAAAGGCAAACAAAAGGAGCTAGCGTAGGAGCTAGGGAAACAAACAGACGAACTACACTTGGCACAAGGGCACAAAAAGAGAAAACAAAACAATTAGCATGAGAGCTAGGAAAAAACAAAGGCGTAGCGCAAAAGCTAGCGAGTATCAACATGAAAAGCAGTCGTCACTTGTTGCATGAAGGCAAATTAGGATCCGAGACCGAAAGAACAAAAGGGGCAGGCTTAAATAAGGTAGTAATCACGAGTAACTGGTGTGCATAAACCGAGAGTAGCCGTTGGAAACAATATGCAACCATGGTGACAGAGCAAAACCTGAAATAAGGAAATCAAACAACAGAATGTGGTAAAAAATTAACAAAGCTATAATATGGTATGATCCGGGCATCGGATCATAACAATTTAATTCCTACACATAGTCGCACACCAAATACTTTTGAAACAGTCACACTCCATTTCCTTGTTTATTATTATTATTTCTTATTTATATACTGTATATTGTTTATATATACAAATAAACATAGAGCTAAGACGACGTTCCTTTTGTCTGTGCTGTCTTCTTCCCCTGTACAAACCGTAACATAAAGGAGTAGAACCCTCCCAAATATAGTACACTATGGTGGAGGGAGGCGTGGCCAGCGTTGCCTGCAGGAGTGGAAGGCACCGCCCCTGTCCAAAGTGCTGAGGACAGCACACGGACAGACAGGGGCGTGTCGGTACCGGCTTCGAAACACAGCTGAACAGGTGATTAGATGTCGCAGGTGGTACGAGTTGTCTAATCAGCTATTGTCTTTAACAGTAGCGCCCAGGAACAGGAAGGACTGAGAGAACTTGGAGGGACTGAAAAGTCCTGTATATCTGAAAAGATTGTTAATGAGATAATTGAGGAACATTAAAACTTTGTTCAAATCTACACGTCTGACTCCTGTGACGTGCGTAGCAGGGGAACCGCTAGGAAGCGACTCCTACAACTATATACATCCATTCATACAATATTTTACTTTAACTTATTTGCACGTAAAAAAAACACACATTTTTCACTTCATGGAAGTGCCCATGTAAGTGAGGTCGAGGCCACATTGGGGCCTGTGCGCGTTTACACTGGAGTCTGATAAAAAAAAAAAAATCACAATTTATTTGCGGTGCAAACAATCTGGTGGAAATAAATCTGATTTAAAAGAAATCAGATTTGGGCCACTTTGGTCTGCAGCGTAAACGTAGTCTATGTCCACATCAACGTGTGTCCTCCGAAGGCGAGCTGCATGTCAGCGCACTGAGGAAGGGAATCAAACAACGGGCACTGCCGCACTGCACACTCATCTGCTTGTCAGGAACTGTTGGGAACGAACCCCAAGATGCCGAGATGGCAGGCGTAGTGCAGGAAAACATGACTTTAATGGCAAATGCAAATGCAGGGAAAAAAGGACCCAGGATAACAGGAAAACAATGTCTACAGAATACAGTCCTCAAGCACTGACTGGAGGGCGAGGCAGGCATAAATAGCAGCCGTCTGATTGACGCCAGGTGTTGGCCAGGCTGCCAATCAGCAGCAGGTGAGGGGAAACGGAACCAAAAGTAGGAAACGGAACCAAAATAAGAGCGCTGACAGGAAATCAACACAAACACAGAACACCAAAAATCGACAATCACATTGTGAAGTGAAGTGAATTATTAGATTAGATTAGATTAGATAGATAAAATATTTTTATTCCTTTAGGAAAATTAAAATTTTCAGCACAATCCCATTCAAGATCAGACAAACGTAGACAGAACACGATCGCTGACGGGTCTGCTGATTCCAGCTCCCCTTAAAAAAAAGGTGAGATACAGGTAAACAAGTGGGGGGAATGGGAGAAAAAAAAAGAAGATTAAAATAAAATAAAATATAATTTAATAAAAACAGTCCAAGCCAAGGGTAAAAATCAACAACAACACATAGCCATAGTACACATGTAAGAGGGAAACATCAAACATCAAAGAAGACAAAGGACATCAAAGACATTAAAGCAGCGGATACAATCAGCCACTTCTACACACAACTATGAATAAAAAGTAAAAGAAACATATTCATATATCGCTTTTCTCTAGTGACTCAATGCGCTTTACATAGTCCATCCATCCATCCATCTTCTTCCGCTTATCCGAGGTCGGGTCGCGGGGGCAACAGCCTAAGCAGGGAAACCCAGACTTCCCTCTCCCCAGCCACTTCGTCTAGCTCTTCCCGGGGGATCCCGAGGCGTTCCCAGGCCAGCCGGGAGACATAGTCTTCCCAACGTGTCCTGGGTCTTCCCCGTGGCCTGCTACCGGTTGGACGTGCCCTAAACACCTCCCTAGGGAGGCGTTCGGGTGGCATCCTGACCAGATGCCCGAACCACCTCATCTGGCTCCTCTCGATGTGAAGGAGCAGCGGCTTTACTTTGAGTTCCTCCCGGATGGCAGAGCTTCTCACCCTATCTCTGAGGGAGAGCCCCGCCACACGGCGGAGGAAACTCATTTCGGCCGCTTGTACCCGTGATCTTATCCTTTCGGTCATGACCCAAAGCTCATGACCATAGGTGAGGATGGGAACGTAGATTGACCGGTAAATTGAGAGCTTTGCCTTCCGGCTCAGCTCCTTCTTCACCACAACGGATCGGTACAACGTCCGCATTACTGAAGACGCCGCACCGATCCGCCTGTCGATCTCACGATCCACTCTTCCTAGGTACTTGAACTCCTCCACTTGGGGCAGGGTCTCCTCTCCAACCCGGAGATGGCATTCCGCCCTTTTCCGGGCGAGAACCATGGACTCGGACTTGGAGGTGCTGATTCTCATTCCGGTCGCTTCTCACTCGGCTGCGAACCGATCCAGTGAGAGCTGAAGATCCCGGTCAGATGAAGCTTTACATAGTGAAACCCAATATCTAAGTTACATTTAACCCAGTGTGGGTGGCACTGGGAGCAGGTGGGTAAAGTGTCCGAAAGCATGAATCGAACCTGGAAACCTCAAGTCGCTGGCACGGCCGCTCTACCAACCGAGCTATACCGCCCGGTATATGCTATACATGTGTGAAGCGTTTATTCCACATGACATTTTGTTTGTCCACATACTGTACATTCTTCTGTCTCTGAAAGTGCAGCGTCCCGAACCCCCCCTATAGCCCCATGTTCCGTGCCCCACCATCCGGCGCCTGCACACTCTCAAGGCAGACAACGACTTCCATGTCGGTGAATAGAAGCATTCTTGGAGTGCTGGGTGACTGTGTTCTGCCAGGAAAGGGAAGATAAGACAAGAGATGAAGAAAGAAAGAAGCTCTAGAGGTTTTTTTGCACCCCCCTCAGACATCCCTCAGTCCTCCCCCTACCCAACTCTGCTGTGAGTCACGAACAATCAGAACATTCACAAAGTGGAGCCGTTTCTTTGCAGCGGGCATTCACGCAGAGAATCAGCAGCGCTTGGCCAAATACCCCCTTTCCCTCCAATCGGCCTCCCCCCATGACTGTTTGAGTTATTTTGTGCCTTAAACTTCAGTGGAGAACATTGAGTGCGATGCAGCAATATCTCAACAAACATGACACTGTAACTTCCTTTTGAATGAGACCACTGTGTCAGCGCCATGCTCGAGCAGCAGGGAACTCATGTGATTGTGATGATGATGAGGTGGAAAGCAACCCTCCAGCCAGCATTGCCGATATAAAGCTCATTTTGATAGATTCCTTTACTACAGGGGTCTGCAACCTGCGGCTTTTTAGCGCCTCCTTAGCGGCTCCCTGGAGCTTTTCAACAATGTATGAAGATAGAAAAAGATGGGGGGAAAAATATATTTTTGTTTTAATAGGGTTTCTCTAGGACAGGGGTCGGCAACCTTTAACACTCAAAGAGCCATTTTGACCCGTTTGACAAAATAAAGAAAACTATGGGGGCCACAGGACTCTTGAAATTTAAAATGAAATAACACAGTGTACAAAGTTTTTTTTTTTTGCTTTGTGCTATGTATTAACCAGGCGTCTCAGACACGCGGCCCACCCCTCGATTTGAAAATGTAATATTAGATTAGATTAGATTAGATTAGATAGTACTTTATTTATTCCGTCAGGGGAGTTCCTTCAGGAAAATTACAATTTTCAGCACAATCCCATTCAAGATCAGACAAACATTACATTAGTGTGGTCCGCAAGTTTTATTTGAATGCAGGTTGACAACATCACATTTGACAACCATCTCAATTTTTCCAGGAGACCACCGATTTTCAGATCACCCATTCTCTCGACTGTCTGCTGGTTTTTACCCAAACAACAATAATAAGGGTTTTGATTGATTGATTGATTGATTGATTGATTGATACTTTTTATTAGTAGATTGCACAGTTCAGTACATATTCCGTACAATTGACCACTAAATGGTAACACCCGAATAAGTTTTTCAACTTTTTTAAGTCAGGGTCCACGTTAATCAATTCCTGGTACAAATATATACTATCAACATAATACAGTCATCACACAGGTTAATCATCTTAGTATGTACATTGAATTATTTACATTATTTACAATCCGGGGGGTGGGATGAGGAGCTTTGGTTGATATCAGTACTTCAATCATCAACAATTGCATCAACAGAGAAATGTGGACATTGAAACAGTGTAGGTCTTATTTAGTAGGATATGTACAGCCAGCAGAGAACATAGTGAGTTCAGATAGCATAAGAACAAGTATATACATTAGAAGTACATTTGATTATTTACATTTGGTTGTTTATCATCCGGGGAGATGGGTTGTGAATGGAGGAGGGTATTAGTAAAGTGTTGAAGTTGCCTGGAGGTGTTGTTTTAGAGCGGTTTTGAAGGAATATAGAGATGCACTTACTTTAATACCTGTTGGGAGTGCATTCCACATTGATGTGGCATAGAAAGAGAATGAGTTAAGACCTTTGTTAGTTCGGAATCTGGGTTTAACGTGGTTTGTGGAGCTCCGGGTGTGCTATGATGTCAATGCGTTTAGCGCCCTCTACAACCGTGACGAACAGCTTACCAGCCCATTCACATGTTGTATGAGGCTTTTGCAGACACACATAAGCGCCTGCAAGGCATACGTGATCAACAGCCATATAGGTTACACTGAGGGTTGTGATATAAACAACTTTAGCATTCTTACTAATATGCCCTACACGGTGAAACCACACTAAACACAAATGACAAACACATTTCGGGAGAACATCCGCACTGTAACACAACATAAACACAACAGAACAAATACCCAGAATCCCATGTATCCCGAACTCTTCCAGGCTACATTATACACCCCCGCTACAACCAAACCCCGCCACCCAACCCCGCCCACTTCAACCAACGCACGGCGGTAGTGATTATGTTTAATTGGTGAAACGGAGTCAAACGTCACCAGTGACTGGATTTGATTGGTGAAACGCCAGCATGTGATAGATCCTACTTTGAAGGTCTGTCTGACAAAAAGAACAGTGTGCATTAACAAATCGATAAAAATCGGTGGCGAGTAGCGAGCTGAATGTAGATAAATGGAGCGGAGTAAAAGTAGCGTTTCTTTTCTATAAATATACTCAAGTAAAAGTAAAAGTATGTTGCATTAAAACTACTTTTAGAAGTACAATTTATCCCAAATGTTACTCAAGTAGATGTAACGGAGTAAATGTAGCGTGTTACTACCCACCTCTGCTCAGAGGGTGAGATAACACCTGGAAATTACTGGCTTTTAATGGCCAAAGATATATATGTGTGTGTACAAGTTAAATAAATGGCAGGCTATCTTCTTCTAATGTATTTATAAAAATCTTTGGCAAACTAGGTCATGTTTGCTGTGGTCTGGAACAACATAGAGCATAAACAACTATCAGAAATGCAGCCAATATTACACACAGATACTGTGTCATGAGACATGCAAATATAAATTAAATACATAGAGGATAAAAGTAAAGGATATTAAATTATCTCAAATATACCTACAAATGAGGCATAATGATGCAATATGTACATACAGCTAAAACTTATCCTGGTGTTACCATTCAGTGTTCAATTGTACAGAATATGTACTCTACTGTGCAATCTACTAATAAAAGTTTCAATCAATCAATCAATCAATCAAAGTTTGCAGTCATGCACTGATCAAATATGCCTGATTAGCACTCCAAACAAGTCAATAACATCAACAAAGTTCACCTTTGAGCATTCACACACAGTATACAATGTTTGGTGGACAAAATGAGACAAAGAAGGGGTGGAAGATTTTACATGTAAACAAACTGTTGTGTCACAGTCCACACTATGGTGTGTTCAAGAACCGCCACAATTAGTAGGACAAAACCATGTTCACCAAACACTCTCATCAGTGAAGGATACACACAAACATATTAAACAGAGGGCTTTCTAACAATTGTGAAGGTTTGTGTCATCTTTGTCCTCAAACAAAAACATACTAAAACAAACAAAAAAAGTATTTCCTCTCCATCTTTTATCCATTTTCAATCATTTTTCAAAAAAAAGCTCCAGGTAGTCACTAGGGCGGCACTAAAGAGCCGCATGCGGCTCGAGAGCGAGGGGTTGCTGACCCCCGCTCTTGGAAGACAATCCCACTATTTATATTAAACATGCTTTTCTGATGAGAGTACTTGGCGAGTGCCGTTTTGTCCGACTAATTTTGGCAGTCCTTGAACTCACCGGAGTTTGTTTACATGTACAACTTTCTTGTTTTACGCCATTCTTTCTTTGTCTCATTTTGTCCACCAAACTATTTATGCTGTGTGTGAATGCACAAATGTGAGCTTGGTTGATGTTATTGACTTGTGTGGAGTGCTAATCAGGCATATGTGGTCAGTGCATGACTTCAAGCTAATCAATGCTAACATGCAATTTAGGATAGCTTTATGTACATATTGCATCATTATCAATCAATCAATCAATGATTATTTATATAGCCCTAAATCACTAGTGTCTCAAAGGGCTGCACAAACCACAACACAAACCACTACGACATCTTAAGTCTAGCAGCCGCATTTTGTACCAACTATAATCTTTTAATGCTAGACATGGGGAGACCCGATTATTATGCCTCACTTGTATGTATATTTGAGCTTGTTTAATTTTCTATGTCCTCTGTCTATTTAAGTTATATCTGCATTTCTAATGACATATTATCTATATGTAATATTGCCTGCATTTCAGCTCGCATAGATTGTTATACATCCATTCAAAGAAGACAGTCAGCCATTTTCTTTAACTTGGACCATTGACAATTCTAAGCCAGTAATATCTAAACGTAATCTCACCCTCTGAGAAGCCTCTGTTTTACTAATGTTTTCCAAAGTTGTAAAAATGGGTATCAATCATCAATCAATCAACGTTTACTTATATAGCCCTAAATCACTAGTGTCTCAAAGGGCTGCACAAACCACTACGACATCCTCGGTAGGCCCACATAAGGGCAAGGAAAACTCACACCCAGTGGGACGTCGGTGACAATAATGACTATGAGAACCTTGGAGAGGACGAAAGCAATGGATGTCGAGCGGGTCTAACATGATACTGTGAAAGTTCAATCCATAGTGGATCCAACACAGCCGCGAGAGTCCAGTCCAAAGCGGATCCAACACAGCAGAGAGAGTCCCGTCCACAGCGGAGCCAGCAGGAAACCATCCCAAGCGGAGGCGGATCAGCAGCACAGGGATGTCCCAAGCCGATACACAGGCAAGCGGTCCATCCTGGGTCCCAACTCTGGACGAGCGGTCCATCCTGGGTCCCGACTCTGGACAACCAGTAGGTCATCCATGGCCATCGGACCGGACCCCCTCCACAAGGGAAAGTTGGACATAGGAGAAAAAGAAAAGAAACGGCAGATCAACTGGTCTAAAAAGGGGGTCTATTTAAAGGCTAGAGTATACAAATGAGTTTTAAGGTGAGACTTAAATGCTTCTACTGAGGTGGCATCTCGAACCATTACCGGGAGGGCATTCCAGAGTACTGGAGCCCAAACAGAAAACGCTCTATAGCCCGCAGACTTTCTTTGGGCTTTGGGAATCACTAATAAGCCGGAGTGCTTTGAACGCAGATTTCTTGCCGGGACATATGGTACAATACAATCGCCAAGATAGGCTGGAGCTAGACCGTGTAGTATTTTATACGTAAGTAGTAAAACCTTAAAGTCACATCTTAAGTGCACAGGAAGCCAGTGCAGGTGAGCCAGTACAGGCGTAATGTGATCAAACTTTCTTGTTCTTGTCAAAAGTCTAGCAGCCGCATTTTGTACCAACTGTAATCGTTTAATGCTAGACATGGGGAGACCCGAAAATAATACGTTACAGTAATCGAGACGAGACGTAACAAACGCATGGATAATGATCTCAGCGTCTTTAGTGGACAGAATGGAGCGAATTTTAGCGATATTACGGGGATGAAAGAAGGCCGTTTTAGTAACGCTTTTAATGTGTGACTCAAAAGAGAGAGTTGGGTCGAAGATAATACGCAGATTCTTTACCGAGTCGCCTTGTTTAAGTGTTTGGTTGTCAAATGTTAAAGTTGTATTATTAAATAGAGGTCGGTGTCCAGCAGGACCGATAATCAGCATTTCCGTTTTTTTGGCGTTGAGTTGCAAAAAGTTAGCGGACATCCATTGTTTAATTTCATTAAGACACGCCTCCAGCTGACTACAATCCGGCGTGTTGGTCAGCTTTAGGGGCATGTAGAGTTGGGTGTCATCAGCATAACAGCGAAAGCCAGCACCGTATTTGCGTATGATGTCACCTAGCGGAAAGCATGTAGATGCTGAAGAGTGCAGGGCCAAGGACCGAACCCTGGGGAACTCCACACGTTACCTTAATGTAGTCTGAGGTCACATTGCTATGGGAGACGCACTGCATTCTACCAGTAAGGTAAGAGTTAAACCAAGACAGGGCTAAGTCTTACTTACCAATTCCTGTTTTGATATGTTCTAATAAAATATTATGATCGACGGTATCGAAAGCAGCGCTAAGGTCGAGGAGCAGCAACATAGATGACGCATCAGAATAATTATTGTATTTCAACATATCTGTCAACGAAGATTTGTGTCAGCCTGCGACACAGTCATTTTGATAGTAGGTTAATATAGACACTTCATTATAAAACTTATTTAATTTTTGCGGCTCAAGACAGATTTATTTTTTTGGGGTATTTTTGGTCCAATTTGGCTTTTTCAACATTTTGGGTTGCCAGAGCCCTGCTTTAGTAAAAACTGTTTTCAAAAGGTGAAAAATGAGAGCCCAGCCGCTGAACAATCAAGCTTAGCAGCTTAGGCTGCTTCAGAAACAGCTTTTCGGTAATCATCCCAGTAGAATGGTTCAAATCGGTTTAATGCTAATCATTTAGCATTTTAAACGCTAAAGAATGAACGCGATGGCTAATCGTTGTCCTGAGGATAAGGAGATGAGCGCTAACACGAAGTGTCTCTTGATGGTACATTACTGCAATGATGTTGTTAGCGCTCGTATTGCTCCCAGCTGCAGTTTGACAAAGCCACTTAGCTTTGCCGCGTTCACACTCATTTGCACTCGGCCTCGCCTGGAGAGGAGCTAAAGTGTGCACCGTGACATCATCCCATATGTGTGTGTGCGTCTGTGTGTTAAAATATGATTTTTTTTTCCTGCAACCGTGTGTGTCCTGGGAGATCTTTATAGAGCGGTAGCGTGTAAATTCAGTGGGCGACTCCATGACATCATGACAGATGAGTTAATCATATCAAAGTTTCATAGGATGACTCACTTAATTGCAGGATTCTCATTGGGAAACACTGCTACTCCAAAAATACAGTCTGACTGCATGCACATATGCGGGTAAGCTGAAAAATATTGTGTCATCATCCTTTAAATACACCTAACACGATTTGTAATGCTCCATGTGAGGAATGTTAATGAGGAAACTTTAGTTGTTATGGTTAGCCACAGCACAACGATGGTGTAAAGTCGAAGTGGTTAGCGGGATCTCGGAAGCAAAAAAGTCAGGCAGTGTGCAAGCAGAAGATCCTTTTTTTTTTTTTTTTTCATTTTATTTTTATTGACATCCCGCATCAGACATTTCCATCCATTACATCAGGGGTGTCCAAAGTGCGGCCCAGGGGCCATTTGGGGCCCCCAGGGTCATTCTTTAACGGCCCCACGGCACATTTTAAAAATACAATTGGAAAAAAATAAAAAAACATAAAAAGTGGTATAAAAGCGCAAACAGGCGAAATGTAACAAGAAAATGTTGCAATGCTTTAATAAAACAAAGCTGCCATGCAGGCTGTTTCTTTCTTTAAAAAATAATAATGAATCAAAATCAATGTCATTTTGAATTATTAACCTATTCAAGGCTTCAATTACGTCACATTAAATATTTCACTTTGACATATTTTTGGGGGAAAATGTTGCATATTTTGTGTTTTGCCATATAAAAAACTGAGCTGTTTTTTTTTTTAAAGGGGAACATTATCACCAGACCTATGTAAGTGTCAATATATACCTTGATGGTGCAGAAAAAAGACCATAGATTTTTTTAACCGATTTCCGAACTCTAAATGGGTGAATTTTGGCGAATTATACGCCTTTCTGTTTATCGGTCATGTGGTGATGACGTCAGAACGTGACGTCTCCGAGGTAACACAGCCGCGATTTTCATTTTCAACACATTGCAAACACCGGGTCTCAGCTTTGTTATTTTCCGTTTTTTCGACTATTTTGTGGAACCTTGGAGAAATCATGCCTCGTCGGTGTGTTGTCGGAGGGTGTAACAACACTAACAGGGAGGGATTCAAGTTGCACCACTGGCCCGAAGATGCGAAAGTGTCTGCCGCCAGACCCCCATTGAATGTGCCAAAGTGTCTCCACATTTTACATGGCACAGAGATGTATGGAAAACCTCCAGATGCATTTGCAACGTTAAAGTCAAGGAAATCACAAAGGTGAGTTTTGTTGATGTTGACTTATGTGCTAATCAGACATATTTGGTTGCGGCGTGACTGCCAGCTAATCGATGCTAACATGCTATGCTAATCGCCGCTAACATGCTATTTACCGGCGGTGCTAAAGCAAACATGGCACAGAGATGTATGGATAACCTGCAGATGCATTTGCAACGATAAAGTCAACTAAATCACAAAGGTGAGTTTTGTTGATGTTGACTGCCAGCTAATCGATGCTAACATGCTACGCTAATCGATGCTAACATGCTATTTACCGGCGGTGCTAAAGCAGACATGGCACAGAGATGTATGGATAACCTGCAGATGCATTTGCAACCATATTACGTTTCCTTCCACCCACATTTAATGCGAAAAAAAACACTTACCAATCGACGGATTTAAGTTGCTCCAGTGTCAAGAGATGCGAAAGTCCTGATCGTTTGGTCCGCACATTTTACCGGCGATGCTAACGCAGCTATTCGGCCATGCTATGGCTAATAATAGCGTCAATAGCTATTCGCTCAATAGCTTCAGTTTCTTCTTCAATACTTTCATACTCCAACCATCTGTTTCAATACATGCGTAGTCTGTTGAATCGCTTAAGCCGCTGAAATCCGAGTCTGAATCCGAGCTAAGGTCGCTATATCTCACTGTGGTATCTGCCATTGTTTGTTTACATTGGCAGCACTGTATGACGTCACAGGGAAATGGATAGTCGCATAGCAAATAGCGAAAATCAAGCACTTTAAAGCTTTTTTTGGGCTATTCGGGGACTGGTAAAATTTTGAAAAAAACTTCCAAAAAGCTACTGGGAACTGATTTTTATTGTTTTTAACGCTTTTGAAATTGTGATAATGTTCCCCTTTAAAGAAGGGCCTAAAACAAACAAACGAAAAACACAAACAACAAGAAAACTTAAAATTTATGAATATATCTGAAGTTGATCTCGAGATTATTGTGCTAAAAGTAAACAGTAAAAAAAACCGTATTATTTGTTTTTTAACACTTTAATGAGTAGGACACTTTTGGATGCCCAATTATTTCAGTGTGATTTGTTTTTAAGTGTCATTGCTCCAAAAATAATAATAAATCAAAATCTGAAAATTAAGGCTCCAATTATTATATAATCTCCACCTAAAAAAGTTATTGGATGAAAATATTGCGTATTTTGTGTTTTTTCGATTTTTTTTCCCCTAATGTTGATCTAGAGATTTAAAACTTGAATAATAATGAATATAATACTGAATAATGACACATTTTTAATATTTTGTTTGACCAAAACCCTTTGGGGTCCCCGGGATCATAACTGAGTGGAGGCCTAAATGTATATTTTCTATACATTTATTGTATTGGTTTTTAAAATAAAAAATATGAAAATGGCCCCCGCTTGCTTTGATATTTCAGTGTGCGGCCCTCAGTGGAAAAAGTTTGGACACCCCCGCATTACATCATATTCACATACATTATATAGCTGTTGTCTGCCCTAAATGTCAAAAGTATTTTTTGTTTATATCCCCATCATACCACCCCCTCCCCCCAAAAAAACTGAAAAAAAACCAAACAGAAAAAAACAATAAAAAACAAATATCGACAAATACATCCATTAAATGAACAAAAGATAAATAATACATTGATAATAATGATAAACAGAAATAAAATAAACAGATACATATACACATACCGTATTTCCTTGAATTGCCGCCGGGGCGGTAATTAATTCAAAACCTCTTCTCACTCCTGCGCTTACCAAAGGCATGCGGTAAAAGTAAGCATGCGCTAATTATTTTAAAACATCTCCTCATGCAGTAAAAATTTGAGTGTGATGTAAGCTTGGACCTTAAATCCTACTGAATAGCTCTTAATCTTCTTTTTTTATGCGATTTTAAATTACCGGTATTGACATCAGCCTCCTCCATTTTGAAAATGATGACAGGGGAAGTGTCACTCGTGACGTCACGAGTTTGACCAGGCGGTAATACTAAGCATGCGCTAATTATTTTGCGAAGCGAGTTTGACCTGGCAGTAATTCAAGGCAGGCGCATACTATATGCCCTGCGGCAATTCAAGGAAATACGGTATATACACATACACACATATACATACATACACACATATAGGGAGTAGACTTCTTTTTTTTTTTTTTTAAAAGCAGTGCACTAATTCGCGAAATTTAAGTCAGGCTTATGGGGCGTGACATAATTGACCCAGTTGTACCAGTATGAAGTAAATTTTTCCAATTAATAATTAGTAAAAGTATATTATCTTCTCAACGTTATATATTTCCATTTTGGTTTCCATCAATTGCTTCAAAGTTGGGCTCTCCTGGGACATCCATTTCCTAGTGATGGTCTTTTTGAAAGTCATTAAGTGTTTATCTTTCTTCAGCCTGTCCTGAGGTGCATGTCCAAAAAACAAAGTTTTACTTTCAAGGGCTATTTCTCGTGGGCTTCACGGTGGAAGAGGGGTTAGTGCGTCTGCCTCACAATACGAAGGTCCTGCAGTCCTGGGTTCAAATCCAGCCTCAGGATCTACCTGTGTGGAGTTTGCATGTTCTCCCCGTGAATGCGTGGGTTCCCTCCGGGTACTCCGGCTTCCTCCCACCTCCAAAGACATGCACCTGGGGATAGATTGATTGTCCCTAGTGTGTGAATGTGAGTGTGAATGTAGTCTGTCTATCTGTGTTGGCCCTGCGATGAGGTGGCGACTTGTCCAGGGTGTACCCCGCCTTCCGCCCGATTGTAGCTGAGATTGGCGCCAGCGCCCCCCGCGACCCCAAAAGGGAATAAGCGGTAGAAAATGGATGGATGGATGGGTATTTCTCGTTTGAAAATATCCTGTAGAGCAGTGGTCCCCAACCACCGGGCCGCAGAAGAATTTTTTATTCATTTTTATTTAAAAAAAAAACAACAAAAAAAGGAGTCTTGTTCACGAGTGAGGGAAGAATGGATCGTGAGATCGACAGGCGGATCGGTGCGGCGTCTTCAGTAATGCGGACGTTGTACCGATCCGTTGTGGTGAAGAAGGAGCTGAGCCGGAAGGCAAAGCTCTCAATTTACCGGTCGATCTACGTTCCCATCCTCACCTATGGTCATGAGCTTTGGGTCATGACCGAAAGGATAAGATCACGGGTACAAGCGGCCGAAATGAGTTTCCTCCGCCGGGTGGCGGGGCTCTCCCTTAGAGATAGGGTGAGAAGCTCTGCCATCCGGGAGGAACTCAAAGTAAATCCGCTGCTCCTCCACATCGAGAGGAGCCAGATGAGGTGGTTCGGGCATCTGGTCAGGATGCCACCCGAACGCGTCCCTAGGGAGGTGTTTAGGGCACGTCCAACCGGTAGGAGGCCACGGGGAAGACCCAGGACACGTTGGGAAGACTATGTCTCCCGGCTGGCCTGGGAACGCCTCGGGATCCCCCGGGAAGAGCTAGATGAAGTGGCTGGGGAGAGGGAAGTCTGGGTTTCCCTGCTTAGGCTGTTGCCCCCGCGACCCGACCTCGGATAAGCGGAGGATGATGGATGGATGGATGGACAACAAAAAAAAAAAACATTTTATTAAATCAACATAAAAAACACAATAAACACTTACAATTAGTGCAACAACCACAAAAACCTCCCTTTTTCATGACAAAAAAAAAAGGGTCCCCCCCCCGGGCTGCGGGACAAATTATTAAGCGTTTGACCGGTCCGCGGATACAAAAAGGTTGGGGACCACTGCTGTCCAGGAAAACATGGTAGTGATTTGAGTTTCAATTCCCACAACGTCTCCAACAGGCAGGGGAGTTATCACAATCAGACTTTATAGAAGGTGTAATAAAATATCTGATCAAACTTTTCCAGCCTAACTTCCTCCACTTGGATGAGCTGGTACAAACCCATTGATATTTCCATATTATTGTCAATTCTTCGAAGAAGTTAAATGATAAATAAATAAATGGGTTGTACTTGTATAGCGCTTTTCTACCTTCAAGGTACTCAACGCGCTTTGACACTACTTCCACATTTACCCATTCACACACACATTCACACACTGATGGAGGGAGCTGCCATGCAAGGCGCTAACCAGCACCCATCAGGAGCAAGGGTGAAGTGTCTTGCTCAGGCCACAACGGACGTAACGAGGTTGGTACTAGGTGGGATTTGAACCAGTGACCCTCGGGTTGCGCACGGCCACTCTTCCACTGCGCCACGCCATCCCTAATATTAGGTACCAAAAACAAAGAGCGATAGCGTTGGACACGCAGTCAATCTCAGGTGAAAATGCAAAACACGCACTCCACAACTAAGGTGTTCACTCGCCATTGCGTCAGCACTGTCTGACGCAAGAAGCGGCGCTGGCAAATCTACCCCTCTAATCAGTGATTGTCCACAGGTGAGTCTCCTAATTACCAGAGACAGGTGTGTTAATCAGCTGTCCCAGACAGGCTGTGACGTGGCAGAGGAAACACACAGGAAGAAGGAGCAATGAAACAGAAACACAAGGAAACAAAATAATGTCATTAAATGTTTTTTTGATTGGTTTATTGAAACTTTTATTAGTATATTGCACAGTACATATTCTGTACAATTGACCACTAAATGGTAACACCCGAATAGGTTTTTCAACGTGTTTAAGTCGGCGGTCCACGTTAATCAATTCATGGTACTAATATTTACTATCAGCATAATACAGTCATCACACAAGTTAATCCATCCATCCATCCATCCATTTTCTACCGCTTATTCCCTTTCGGGGTCGCGGGGGGCGCTGGCGCCTATCTCAGCTACGATCGGGCGGAAGGCAGGGTACACCCTGGACAAGTCGCCACCTCATCGCAGGGCCAACACAAATAGACGGACAACATTCACACTCACATTCACACACTAGGGCCAATTTAGTGTTGCCAATCAACCTATCCCCAGGTGCATGTCTTTGGAAGTGGGAGGAAGCCGGAGTACCCGGAGGGAACCCACGCATTCACGGGGAGAACATGCAAACTCCACATAGAAAGATCCCGAGCCTGGATTTGAACCCGGGACTGCAGGAACTTCGTATTGTGAGGCAGACGCACTAACCCCTTTGCCACCGTGAAGCCCCACAAGTTAATCATCTGGGTATATACATTGAATTATTACATTATTTACAATCCGGGGGGTGGGATGTGGAGGGGGGTTTAGGTTTGGTTGATAAATGATAAATGGGTTGTACTTGTATAGCGCTTTTCTACCTTCAAGGTACTCAAAGCGCTTTGACACTACTTCCACATTCACCCATTCACACACACAGATGGAAGGAGCTGCCAAGCAAGGCGCTAACCAGCACCCATCAGGAGCAAGGGTGAAGTGTCTTGCTCAAACACACTACGGACGTGATGAGGTTGGTACTTGGTGGGTATTAAACCAGGGACCCTCAGGTTGCACTCGGCCACTCTGCCACTGCACCACACCGTCCGATTTCAGCATTTCAGTCATCAATCAATCAATGTTTATTTATATAGCCCTAAATCACAAATGTCTCAAAGGACTGTACAAACCACTACGACATCCTCGGAAGAACCCACATAAGGGCAAGGAAAACTCACACCAAATGTGGGACGCCAGTGACAATGATGACTATGAGAAACCTTGGAGAGGACCTCAAATGTGGGCAATCCCTTCTTCTAGGGGACCGAAAGCAATGGATGTCGAGCGGGTCTAACATGATACTGTGAAAGTTCAATCCATAGTGGCTCCAACACAGCCGCGAGAGTTCAGTTCAAAGCGGATCCAAGACAGCAGCGGGAGTCCCGTTCACAGGAAACCATCCCAAGCGGAGGCGGATCAGAAGCGTAGAGATGTCCCCAACCGATACACAGGCGAGCGGTCCATCCTGGGTCCCGACGAGCGGTCCATCCTGGGTCTCGACTCTGGACAGCCAGTACTTCATCCGTGGTCATCGGACCGGACCCCCTCCACAAGGGAGGGGGGGGACAGAGGAGAAAAAGAAATGAAGCGGCAGATCAACTGGTCTAAAAAGGGGGTCTATTTAAAGGCTAGAGTATACAAATGAGTTTTAAGGTGAGACTTAAATGCTTCTACTGAGGTGGCATCTCGAACTGTTACCGGGAGGGCATTCCAGAGTACTGGAGCCCGAACGGAAAACGTTCTATAGCCCACTGACTTTTTTTGGGCTTTAGGAATCACTAATAAGCCGGAGTCCTTTGAACGCAGATTTCTTGCCGGGACATATGGTACAATACAATTGGCAAGATAGGATGAAGCTAGACCGTGTAGTATTTTATACGTAAGTAGTAAAACCTTAAAGTCACATCTTAAGTGCACAGGAAGCCAGTGCAGGTGAGCCAGTACAGGCGTAATGTGATCAAACTTTCTTGTTCTTGTCAAAAGTCTAGCAGCCGCATTTTGTACCGACTGTAATCTTTTAATGCTAGACATGGGGAGACCCGAAAATAATACGTTACAGTAATCGAGACGAGACGTAACAAACGCATGGATAATGATCTCAGCGTCTTTAGTGGACAGAATGGAGCGAATTTTAAACAGCTGTCAAACTCGTTTGCACTTGCACGGCTTAATCTTTGAGACAAGCATATGCTACAGGCAGGATCAACCAGGTAGACCCGCTAGCGTGTTTACTGGCTTCTGGAACCCCGGGCCGCAATTGTCATCAGCAATTGCATCATCAGGGAAATGTATATTGCAACAGTGTCGGTCTGACTTGGTAGGATATGTACAGCGAGCGGTGAACATAGTGAGTTCAGAAATGTTACGTTCCCAGATGGCTCAAAGTCTAGGGATCGTAGGGGAACGCAACATAAAAGTGTATAAATCGAATAAGTTGTAAATTAAAGACACCTAAGCCAAGAATTGAATACAAAAACTAGTGTATTGAAAAGTAACCATGGGGGGTTACAAGAAAGACAACCCCTGCCCATTGCATTCGTCATCACAACATCAGGTTTCGGCAGCGCTGTTCGGTTAATGCCCCTAAAGCTGACCAACACGCCGGATTGTAGTCAGCTGGAGGCGTGTCTTAATGAAATTAAACAATGGATGTCCGCTAACTTTTTGCAACTCAACGCCAAAAAAACGGAAATGCTGATTATCGGTCCTGCTAGACACCGAACTCTATTTAATAATACAACCCTAACATTTGACAACCAAACAATTAAACAAGGCGACACGGTAAAGAATCTGGGTATTATCTTCGACCCAACTCTCTCCTTTGAGGCGCACATTAAAAGCGTTACTAAAACGGCCTTGGGAATACAGGTGCTGTCAAAGAAATGAACAAAACATACCAAAATACACCTCTAGAAAAGAAAGGTAAGCTGACTAACTAAAGCTACTCAATTAGCATAAACTAAAAACCTACCTAAGTACTCCAGCCAAAGAGGGGGTCCTAAACACACAAGGGTGACAGCCACCACTAAGCCTGGTGTCTCTATACACAAACAAATCCTACGTGTGTAATGTATAGAGGCTTCGGTTGAACCTTTCCCAAGACTAGGCCGCAGATACTTACAAAGGTTGAAAGGTCAAACAAAAAGGAAGACAAAAAAAACAGGTGGCACACGTTTAGCAAAGAGCTTAGAAAAAAATGATTACAAAACAAAGTAGCGCCAAAGACAAAGTAGCGTCTCTCAAAACTCCACACAGCACGTCAGAAAAAGAATCCCCCTTTCCAGTGGTGAGCAGGTGGTTTTAAGCAGCACAGGACGATGAATAGTGGACCAGGATTGGCTGGCTGATTAACAGGTGAAATGAGGAACAGCTGGGAACAGGAACCGGTTGATTGGCAGCAAAGGTCATGATTGAGTGTGACCTGCTCAAACAAAAGAAGAAAAAAAAAACACCAAAAACAAACCACCACTACGTGGAACGTAACAAGAAAGCATAAGTATATACATTTGATTGATTACATTTTATTATTTACAATCTGAGGAGGTGGGATGTGGTGGGGGGAGGGTCTTTCAGTGGGGGTTTTGAAGGAGGATGGAGATGCACTTTCTTTTACACATGTTGGGAGTGCATTCCATATTAGTGTGGCATAGAAGGAGAATTAATTAAGACCTTTGTTGGATCGGAATCTGGGTTTAACGTGGTTTGTGGAGCTCCCAATGGTGTTGTGGTTATGGCGGTCATTTATGTACTGGAAGTAGTTTGACATGTACTCCGGTATCAGGGAGGTGTAGCGGATTTTATAGACTAGGCTCAGTGCAAGTAGTTTTACTCTGTCATCCACCTTGAGCCAGCCCACTTTGGAGAAGTAGGTAGGAGTGAGGTGTGATCTGGGGTGGAGGTCTAAAAGTAACCAGACAAGCTTGTTCTGGGATGTTTGGAGCCTAGATTTGAGGGTTTTGGAGGTGCTAGGGTACCAGGAGAAGGTGCAAGCATAATCAAAAAATGATTGAATGAGAGTTCCCGTTAGAATCTTCAAGGTGCTTTTGTTGACCAAAGATGAGATTCTGTAGAGAAATCTTGTTCGTTGGTTGACCTTTTTGATTACCTTGGTTGCCATTTTATCACAGGAAAGATTGGGTTCTAGAATGGAACCTAGGTAGGTGAATTCATCTATCTTGTTGATAACAATGTCATCTCCTGTGGACCCAAATAGGATGGATACCGTTTTACTTAAGTGTACAGAAAGTTTAGTGTCAGCGAGCCAGGTGCAAATACTACTGAGGATTTTTTTCCACCTGTGACTTGTCCTACCAGCAGGATACCAGCAGGGCCGAGTCATCTGCAAACAGGTCATTACAAACAACTAAAGAAAATACAGGTTGATGGTCTACCTGCTGGGCATTGCTGTCTGCCGCACCTCCACCGGTGCCTTAGTGCAAGTGTGTTCCTCTGAACACATCTGTGGGACTAACCGGGTCATCAGCTGGGCACCACCAGTCTTTGATGTTTCGCTCCTTGAGCCCCAGTACATCTTCTGATGGCGGAGTGATCATTGCCACCCTTGCTGATGCCCTAGGTGTTGTTCAGCCCCCAGCTCCTCTGTTTCCTCCTTCCCTTCTCTGCCTCCTCTGCCAGTTCTTTAATGGTTTTTCCATACGCTGCTCCGACGCAGCCAATATCGTGGAATAGGCCGATAGTTGAGGACCCAACGAAGACCCTACATCCCACTTCGACAGGTTTTCATGTAAGTTTTTCAGCCAGCCTCCATGCACTCTGCTGCCAAGTCTGCATACTTGGAGTGCATCCGCTTGTTTGCGGCCCCCTTACCCTACTTCCATGGGACAGTGAGTTCCACCAGCATGAGGGTTTTGCGTGACTCTGATCACACAATCAGGTCTGGCCGTAGATTTGTTTCTAGAATCTCCCGGGGCAATTGTATTGGCTTCTTCGGGTCGGCCCTCAAAGAACGCTCACTGCCGGGTGAGAGGAGACCTGCTATCTCTCTTTAGAGGGTTGTGTATGTGTTCTCTACGGCTCTTGAAAACAGAATAGCGTGTTTTGCTGAAACAAGAGGTCTGCTGTTGGCTTCTGGTCTGCATGACTGTGCCACCTCTGTCTATTCCATAAGCACCTGATCGTGTCATCATGGACCGGAACGACAAAAACATGCAATCAAATGATAAAAATTGAAGTTTTACATGGCTTTATCTACACTGGGAAAAAATCGATTCGAATACAAATCGCGATTCTCACGTTGTGCAATTCAGAATCGATACTCGTTTTTAAAAAAATGTTTTTTGTTTTGTTTTGTTTTATCAATCCAACAAAATAATACACAGCAATACCATAACAATGCAGTCCAATTCCAAAACCAAACCTGACCCAGCAACTCTCAGAACTGCAATGAACAGAGCAATTGAGAGGAGACACAAACACGACACAGAACAAACCAAAAGTAGTGAAACAAAAATGAATATTATCAACAACCGTATCAATATTAGTTATCATTTCAGCATAGCAGTGCTTAAAAATACCTCATTGACATTATCATTAGACATTTATAAAAATTTAAATAAAAGAACCATAGGGTCACAGTGGCTTACACTTGCATCGCATCTCATAAGCTTGACAACACACTGTGTCCAATGTTTTCACAGTTTGTTTAACAGTTAAAACAAATTTACATTATTGCAATCAGTTGATAAAACATTGTCCTTTACAATTATAAAAGCTTTATTTAAAAAAAAAAAATCTACTACTCTGCTAGCATGTCAGCAGACTGGGGTAGATCCTGCTGAAATCCTACGTATTGAATGAATACAGAATCGTTTTGAAACGGAAAAATATCATTTTTGCATCGAGAATCGCGTTGAATCGAAACAATCGATATGTAATCGAATCGCGACCCCAAGAATCGATATTGAATCAAATCGTGGGACACCCAAAGATTCGTAGCCCTACTGTTTATGCAGGAAAATGGGTTTCAGTTCTGTGGAGGACGTCACACCAAGAAGGGTCTGGCGATAAAAAGGGAGGCGTTCTAATTACATTTAGTCATCTATTGATTACTTAAAAACAAATTTATATTATGGGAAATTACTGTCAAATTGTTTTTCAGGAGCAAAAAACCCTTAATACCTTTTTAGTGGATTTCCACCATCTGGACACTCTGGGTCCTTCTAAGGTTTTGTTCGTCTCTTGATTTCGCGAGCCCAGCGAACCCCAACGTGTCATGTCAAAGGTTAGCCTTAAAAGTGATCGTTAAGTAAACGTATAAGTGTTGTAAACGTGTAGGAAGTAACGTGCGGTGTAAAGCCTGCTGTAGGACGGCCGATGGTCTCCAAACATATTAGTTTATGCGAGCACCTGGAGACCAATTGGCCCTTTAATTGGAAAGTGGACTTATTGCAGTGCATTACATCATATAACAGTAGCGCTGGTTATTGCTGAGCTGTGCACACATAATTGCACGGGGCTGTCGTCTATACGTTAGCACTGTTTAGGTGTAAAGAAGATCTACTATGTTCATTTCTAGCTCTGCATTTTTACAAGACTCCGATGAAGGAGCTTTGCATGACATTTAAGATGAACGACTCGCTTGCGTCCAGGCGAGCCTTTATGAAGCCTCTTAAACATTTACTCAGCAGCATCTACAGTAGACTATTTGCCTTATGTACACTGCAGAACATAAGTATTTGATTCCCAGATCATTTTATGATGTTAGCCTTACAAAGATATGAACACCACTTAATTTTTATGCAATATTTATTCTATTATGAAATACAGGTCATAGAGGCTCATTAGTATCAGATAGAGCAGGGGTCGGCAACCCCTGCTCTTTGGCAACTCTGATGCGGCTCAGCTGCACAATCGCCGACCCCCCAGATTGCTGCGGGGAGATTCCGGAATTCAATGCCTCTCCCTGACATCACCCGGGGTCAACGTTCTCCAATTTTCACCCGGACTACAATATTAAGGGCGTGCCGTGATGATATTACTCTTGATGTCCTTTTGAACGTCATCGCGCCCGCCATTCACGGAATGCTATTTGTGTGCCGACCGACCGGACACATGCATTTCGCTGCTTCTATCGGCACACATATGAGATTGCAAGGAGTACTGGGTGACACAGAGTACACTGACGATTGTGATATAAACAACTTTAACACTCCTACTAATATGCGCCACATTGTGAACCCACACAAAAGAAGAATGACATTTCGGGAGAAAATCCTCACGGTAACACAACATAATACACAACAAATACCCAGAATCCTTTGCATTCATGACAAAACCTGACTATGTTATACACCCCACGAGCCTCCCCCCCCCCTCCCTGCGTGGTTGAGGTGGGCGGGTTTGGTAAAGGTTGCCGACCCCTGAAATATAGGTAATTAAGTATTTGATTCCAATATAAATGGTGATTTAGTATTTGGTGTACAAGGACATTTCTTGTAGTTCCGGTACTTATCCTAGCGTACTTGTAGATACAATTAATTGTGTAAATGTAATATCATGTATAGAGATGAAAATTGATAAGATATTTATGATTTAGATTTTTTTGGAGAAGGGGTTAAGAACCTACACCCACCCTGGACAAGTCGCCACCTCATCTCAGGGCCAACACAGACAACGTTCACACACTGGGGCCAATTTTAGTGTTGCCAATCAACCTATCCCCAGGTGATTGTCTTTGGAGGAAGCCAGAGTACCAGAGTACCCAGAGAGAAACTACGAGGAGAAAGACCTTGGGCCCAGGGATCAAACCAAGGACCTTCGTATTGCCAGGGACACTCACTAACTCCTGTGCGACCATGCCCATCATTTTACTTCAGTTAATTTATTTATTTTATTCCTAAAAAAAAAATCAAACAAAGTAAAACGAATACAAATAAAACATTTAACATGAATTGATGAATTTGACCATGAATTGATTAACGTGGACTTAAACAAGTTGAAAAACGTATTCGGATGTTACCATTTGGTGGTCAATTGTACGGAATATGTACTGTACTGTGCAATCTACTAATAAAAGTTTCAATCAATCAATTAATCAACATAATTTTAAAGTAAATTATGAATGAAAAGGAGCAGAAAGAAGTTAAAAAATGTACATCTGCCCCCTATTTTCCCAAATACAATCGACTTTCAATGTTGGCGACTACAAAAGCCATATTTTCATTTTACAACAGTTACACCAAAAATGAAGAAATCCTTTTAATCAGTCATATATTTTCATCATTATGATTTTTGTATTTAGTTTTTTTAGTACAGAAAGAGATTTACATTGTTTTTATTCCACTATCAACTTTGTTACATCAACTAACACTTCTGATTGATATACTTATTTCCATTGTCACCGTTCTAGATCTAAATGTATTAAAGATCTCACTTCCTTTCAGACTATAATTACTTTCCATCCATCCATCCATCCATCATCTTCCGCATATCCGAGGTCGGATCGCGGGGGCAGCAGCCTAAGCAGGGAAGCCCAGACTTCCCTATCTACAGCCACTTCGTCCAGCTCCTCCCGGGGGATCCCAAGGCGTTCCCAGGCCAGCCGGGAGACATAGTCTTCCCAACGTGTCCTGGGTCTTCCCCGTGGCCTCCTACCGGCTGGACGTGCCCTAAACACCTCCCTAGGGAGGCGTTCGGGTGGCATCCTGACCAGATGCCCGAACGACCTCATCTGGCTCCTCTCGAAGTGGAGGAGCAGCGGCTTTACGTTGAGCTCCTCCCGGATGGCAGAGCTTCTCAACCTATCTCTAAGGGAGAGCCCCGCCACCCGGCAGAGGAAACTCATTTCGGCCGCTTGTACCCTGATCTTATCCTTTCGGTCATGACCCAAAGCTCATGACCATAGGTGAGGATGGGAACGTAGATTGACCGGTAAATTGAGAGCTTTGCCTTCCGGCTCAGCTCCTTCTTCACCACAACGGATCGATACAACGTCCGCATTACTGAAGACGCCGCACCGATCCGCCTGTCGATCTCACGATCCACTCTTCCCCTACTCGTGAACAAGCCTCCTAGGTACTTGAACTCCTCCACTTGGGGCAGGGTCTTCTCCCCAACCCGGAGATGGCACTCCACCCTTTTCCGGGCGAGAATCCTGGACTCGGACTTGGAGGTGCTGATTCTCATTCCGGTCGCTTCACACTCGGCTGCGAACCGATCCAGTGAGAGCTGAAGATCCCGGCCAGATGAAGCCATCAGGACTACATCATCTTTAAATAATAATAAATAATAAATGATCAATTTTTTTTTTTTACAAATCTGTTTTTAATGTTGTTTGGTAAAATTGTTGCATGTGCTTTTTACATGATTTTTAGGATAATATTCTCTACCAGTTCATGAAATGTTAATACATTTAACTGTTTGAATATTGGGTTTGAGGGTTAGTTTTATGCATTTCCAGTAATGATTCTTGCGGCTCTTTTCTGCAGAAGGTAGATTGGATTTAAATATTTTACAGGCACTACCCCACACTTCAATACACTATGTTAGATACGGAACAATCAGTGGGTTATACAAAAAGTGCAATGATTTTTGATTGAGCAATTCCTTCACTTTGTGTAAAACAGAAATAGTTTTCCATACTTTAGCCTTAGTATCATTTAGATGTGATTTCCATGACAAGAGTTCATCAATCGCAACACCCAAAAACTCTCGTGTTCTTGGAATATCAAATTCTTCGACATATGTCTTGTCCTGGGTTTTTCTGTCTTATGGTTTGCATGTTTTAATTTGAAAAGTAACTCTCCTCTCGTTTCAGGTCACTTGCCCTTCCTTTTGTGTCATCAGTCTGACGTCATCCCTGTTCTCTGATTGTTTCCAGCTGTTCCCTATTACCTTCATGTGTTTTATAAGCTCACTCCTTCCTTTGTTCTGTGCCAGATTGTCTCGTTTGTTCGTGCTCTCTAGCGTCCATGTTCTTGTCCATGCCTTGCCTTGTCTCGTGCTTATGTCCCTTGATCCTGAACGTGTTTGTGAATATTTTGAGTTCAATCAATCAATCAATCAATGTTTATTTATATAGCCCCAAATCACAAATGTCTCAAAGGACTGCACAAATCATTACGACTACAACATCCTCGGAAGAACCCACAAAAGGGCAAGGAAAACTCACACCCAGTGGGCAGGGAGAATTCACATTCAGTGGGACGCCAGCGACAATGCTGACTATGAGAAACCTTGGAGAGGACCTCAGATGTGGGCAACCCCCCCCCTCTAGGGGACCGAAAGCAATGGATGTCGAGCGGGTCTAACATGATACTGTGAAAGTTCAATCCATAGTGGCTCCAAGACAGCAGTGAGAGTCCCGTCCACAGGAAACCATCTCAAGCGGATCAGCAGCGTAGAGATGTCCCCAACCGATACAGGCGAGCGGTCCATCCTGGGTCCCGACGAGCGGTCCATCCTGGGTCTCGACTCTGGACAGTCAGTACTTCATCCATGGTCATCGGACCGGACCCCCTCCACAAGGGAGGGGGGGACATAGGAGAAAGAAAAGAAGCGGCAGATCAACTGGTCTAAAAAGGAGGTCTATTTAAAGGCTAGAGTATACAGATGAGTTTTAAGATGAGACTTAAATGCTTCTACTGAGGTAGCATCTCGAACTGTTACCGGGAGGGCATTCCAGAGTACTGGAGCCCGAACGGAAAACGCTCTATAGCCCGCAGACTTTTTTTGAGCTCTAGGAATCACTAATAAGCCGGAGTCTTTTGAACGCAGATTTCTTGCCGGGACATACGGTACAATACAATCGGCAAGATAGGCTGGAGCTAGACCGTGTAGCATTTTATACGTAAGTAGTAAAACCTTAAAGTCACATCTTAAGTGCACAGGAAGCCAGTGCAGGTGAGCCAGTACAGGCGTAATATGATCAAACTTTCTTGTTCTTGTCAAAAGTCTAGCAGCCGCATTTTGTACCAACTGTAATCTTTTAATGCTAGACATTGGGAGACCCGAAAATAATACGTTACAGTAATCGAGACGAGACGTAACAAACGCATGGATAATGATCTCGGCGTCTTTAGTGGACAAAATGGAGCGAATTTTAGCGATATTACGGAGATGAAAGAAGGCCGTTTTAGTAACGCTTTTAATGTGTGACTCAAAGGAGAGAGTTGGGTCGAAGATAATACCCAGATTTTTTACAGAGTCACCTTGTTTTATTATTTGGTTGTCAAATGTTAAAGTTGTATTATTAAATAGAGGTCGGTGTCTAGCAGGACCGATAATCAGCATTTCCGTTTTTTTGGCATTAAGTTGCAAAAAGTTAGCGGACATCCATTGTTTAATTTCATTAAGACACGCTTCCAACTGACTACAGTCCGGCGTGTTGGTCAGCTTTAGGGGCATGTAGAGTTGGGTGTCATCAGCATAACAGTGAAAGCTAATACCGTATTTGCGTATGATGTCACCTAGCGGCAGCATGTAGATGCTGAAGAGTACAGGGCCAAGGACCGAACCCTGGGGAACTCCACACGTTACCTTAACATAGTCCGAGGTCACACTGTTATAGGAGACGCACTGCATCCTATCAGTAAGATAAGAGTTAAACCATGACAGGGCTGCGTCTGAAATACCAATTCGTATTTATCCTTTCTTCCTCCTCAGCAGAGTGATTTTGATTATTTCATTATTCAGCCGCAGTGGTAAGTTTCAGTTAAAAATTTTTCATTCATTCCTCAACTTTTTGAGTGATTATTTTTGTTAAAACTTTATTAGATTAGGTAGTGTAGACATTTTCATAGCTGTTGTTTTGGTCCTCCTGTTGGAGCGTTTTTTGTTAAATACTTTTTTATAGCATATACGGCGCCAATTATAGTTTGTCTTTACTTTTGTGTTTTCCTCCGTTCGGAGTGATTTTCCGTTGTTCCTTCTTTTTCTGGAACCTTTTCGCCGAGTAGTTTTTTTTTGTGATTATAGATATTGTTATTTCTTGACTTTGGAGGTAAAAGGAAGTTGTCAAAATAAAAGCCTGTCTTAAGTCCCAACTCTGCATCTGAGTCCAATCCTTTTACCAAGCGTGACGATAATGAGCCATCCACACTTTTCCTACTACTGAAAAAAATACAAATTTTTTACATCAAACAATCTTTTAATTTTGATACATTCCTTTTTAACCACCCCTTACACATCTGTAATATTTTGTCCTGAATAAAATAGGGTTGTGTCGTCCGCTCATAAAATACACTTAAACCGTTTGGAAACTATAGTAATATCACAGACAAGTATTGATCAAAGGATCGATGCTTGGGGTACTCCACAACTAACAATAACGCTTTATGAAAATCTACGACAACACTATTGTTTTTTTTCATTTGCAGTTAAAATTTTGTCATTGGGACGAAACCCATATTGACTATTACTTCAAATGTTAGATCTATTAACGAATGTATTTAATCTGAAAGCAAACAATTTTTCTAAGATATTTGAGAACTGTGGCAGCAGGGATATTGGTCCGTGATTCGAGTGCTTGTGTTTTTTTCCACCTTTGTAAAGTGGTTGTCGTGAAGTAGTTGTGACCCCAAGATGCAGGAACCTGGAGATCGATGTGTAGGTAAGAGGATTTTAATATTTTTTAAAGAGAGGAAAAGCAGTCATGCAGGAAATGCTTAAACATAATTAATCCTCGAGCACTGAGGAACAGGCGTGGCAGGCATGAATAGCCTCCTAATTGGCAACTGCAACCAGGTGTGCCCGGCTGCCAATCAGGGACAGGTGAGGAAAACGAGCGTTCGGGGAGACATGCGGGAAATGGAACGAAAATGCCAGCGCTGACAGAAAATAAACATTAAGCAAGGAAACACAACCAGAAATGAGGTGAAGGATTGTCATAGTGGTATTCATTTAGCAATTTTTTGATCTGGAAATATCCCTTTCATGAATGATAAATTACAAATGTATTCGATACATCCATCTATGATGCGCTTTATAAATGTAATATTCATGTCTACAGAATTGTTTGAGGTCTTATTTGTACACTGCTTCACAGTTTTTAATATTTCAGTTTTGACTACTTTATCAAGAAAAATACTGTTTATATTATTGTCACCATGGGGGTGGGGGAGTAGCAGCTTGCAGACGGACTACTTGGCGTGCAGGTACAAACATGATTTAATTTTAACTCGAAAAACGTACAAACAAAAGGTGCTCACGGAGGAGGTACAAAAACTTGGCTATGAAACAAAACTAACACTTTAAACGTAAACTATGAACATAAAACAAACACTTACTCTGGCTTGAAAAGAGCAACATGGACTTTGGCATGAAAAGATAACATAGACACAGCATGAAAAGAACAATGACACCAGGCCCACTGACTGGCAAAGACGAGCTTAAATACTGCCTGTGATTAGTGCTCGGGAAGCAGGTGAGCGGGCGAGCACTAATCAGAGACAGGTGAACACAACGAGTAACCAAAGTGACAAAACAAACAGGGAAGTGCAAACAGGAACTAATACAGTCCAAAAGTTAACAGAACAGAGCCAAACAAGACATGATCAAAAGACATGACAATTATCTATTATATAATTTTTCCAATTTTACTATCAACTTTAATTTGTGGTGTTTACAAATAAATTATCAAAATAAATTACTACATCATCTTTGTCATAAACATCTTTAGAACCCTGTAAAATATTGCCCGTGTACCTTTTATGTTGTCTTTTTTTTTTGTCTAACAATTGACTATAATATTTGTCTAATGTCTTCTCATAATCCAGATCAATTTGTCTTTATATATATATATATATATTTATCTCTCTTCTGTGTTTTTGGTTCTTGGTTTTAAAAATGTTCTATACAAATTATTTTTTTTACCTCATCCCATTTGTCATCCAAGGTTTGTTGTTTAATTTCACCTCCAATTGTGATTGTTTTTACAGTTAAATCAATATTTTTATAATTGAGTTGTATGCATTATTCACATCATCTTTGTACTTTTCATCCCATGTTTGTTTTTTTATGTCTTCTCTCGAAGCGTTTCATGCTTCTATTGATCCATTTCTTATAAATATCTTTGTTGGGTCTTGCACTACGGTAAGACAATGATTCTCATAAACACCAAATACAGGAAGATGATCGCTCACATCAGTCATAAAAAATACCACCAACTAATAGTCTTTCATCATTCCTTGTGTTGGTAAAAATGTCAATAACAGTTTTACTGTGTGTAGTAATTCTTGTGTTCAAAAACTCATTTGTGAATTGCATTTTAGACTGTGACTGTTGAAATGAATGATTGATAATGTTTGCCCATCATTGGAGCTATTGTAGAATTAAAATGACCTTCATTATAATATTTATATTCATTAATGACAGGAATGAATAAATTATAACCACAGTTTTTTTTTCTATATCATATGTTTGATCAATTGTATTGATATTTGGGTCCATGAAAAAGTCCTATAGTTCAAGTCTTTGTCCTCATATACAGCCACACCTCCTCGGCTTGTGTTCTTTCTGTTGAGTTCATATCCATCCAGCTCGAAAGCCATTCCTTCTGCAGTATTGGTCCATGTTTCTGCTATGGCAATAATCGTGTTTAGTTTTATAAATTTGCTGAAATAATTCTTAATGTTACTAAAATTTGCATACATATCTGCAAAGCATAAAAAAACACTGGAAAAAAACTAATACAGAGTTGACCTTATACTGCCCCACTTCCGGTTACAAAGTATGTGGAAGTAAAAAGAATCATAGATTCACGTGTCATTGGAATCGCGGACGGAATATCAATCAATCAATCAATGTTTACTTATATAGCCCTAAATCACTAGTGTCTCAAAGGGCTGCACAAACCACCACGACATCCTCGGTAGGCCCACATAAGGGCAAGGAAAACTCACACCCAGTGGGACATCGGTGACAATAATGACCCAGTGGAACGTCGGTGACAATGATGACTATGAGAACCTTGGAGAGGAGGAAAGCAATGGATGTCGAGCGGGTCTAACATGATACTGTGAAAGTTCAATCCACAATGGATCCAACACAGTCGCGAGAGTCCAGTCCAAAGCGGATCCAACACAGCAGCGAGAGTCCCGTTCACAGCGGAGCCAGCAGGAAACCATCCCAAGCGGAGGCGGATCAGCATCGCAGAGATGTCCCCAGCCGATACACAGGCAAGCAGTACATGGCCACCGGATCGGACCGGACCCCCTCCACAAGGGAGAGTGGGACATAGAAGAAAAAGAAAAGAAACGGTAATCAACTGGTCTAAAAAGGGAGTCTATTTAAAGGCTAGAGTATACAAATGAGTTTTAAGGTGAGACTTAAATGCTTCTACTGAGGTGGCATCTCGAACTGTTACCGGGAGGGCATTCCAGAGTACTGGAGCCCGAACGGAAAACGCTCTATAGCCCGCAGACTTTTTTTGGGCTTTGGGAATCACTAACAAGCCGGAGTCCTTTGAACGCAGATTTCTTGCCGGGACATATGGTACAATACAATCGGCAAGATAGGATGGAGCTAGACCGTGTAGTATTTTATACGTAAGTAGTAAAACCTTAAAGTCACATCTTAAGTGCACAGGAAGCCAGTGCAGGTGAGCCAGTACAGGCGTAATGTGATCAAACTTTCTTGTTCTTGTCAAAAGTCTAGCAGCCGCATTTTGTACCAACTGTAATCTTTTAATGCTAGACATGGGGAGACCCGAAAATAATACGTTACAGTAGTCGAGGCGAGACGTAACAAACGCATGGATAATGATCTCAGCGTCTTTAGTGGACAGAATGGAGCGAATTTTAGCGATATTACGGAGATAAAAGAAGGCCGTTTTAGTAACGCTTTTAATGTGTGCCTCAAAGGAGAGAGTTGGGTCGAAGATAATACCCAGATTCTTTACCGTGTCGCCTTGTTTAATTGTTTGGTTGTCAAATGTTAGAGTTGTATTATTAAATAGAGTTCGGTGTCTAGCAGGACCGATAATCAGCATTTCCGTTTTTTTGGCGTTTGAATAACTGACTATGTTTCTGTGGGCTATAGAACGTTTTCTATTCGGGCTCCAGTACTCCATCCGGGTCATTGTCATCTCATGGCTGTTTGATTTGTCTTGAAAGACGTTTCACCTTTCATCCAAGCAGCCTTTGTGCTCATAGACTTAGATTGGTCAGATCCAATCTAGCGGCTGGTGCCAAAACCCCAATTATTTTTACTCCCAAAACTGGATGGTGTGCCTGGACAAGAATGGTTTCGCCCTATCGTAGTGAGAAAAACAACTTTTTGATGCAAACGAGCAATCCTAACTGTCAAGGCCAACGACAGTTAATTGCACCTCGTTAGGATGGAGGTATTGCGTGGCAGAACGATCGTTGTGGATCGACTACTACCTGTCCAAAATAGACGGAATCTCCACAATTGGCATACTGGACACCTTCTGAGACCAGAATGTTTCTAACTCCTGTTATTTGTTGAAGGCTAAATTGCAGAGTCTTTTAGGAACGGTAGAAAGGACAATTTTGTATGTGGTCTGTGACACCACCTGTCTGCCGCATGGACTGATGAAGCCTACTAGAATGAGCCTCGAAACAGCTTCTAAGACAAACCAAACGGTCCAGTTGCGATCCAATAAATGCTATGAGATTAATGATAACTTGACAGCTTCTAATACTGTAGTTGGAGCACCAGTGTTGAAATAATAATAACCTGAAGCATAATTTTGTGTGCTTTATTTTACTTAAATAAATGTATTCTACACTGGAATTTATTGGTACAATATGTTATTGTGTTTTTTCTTATGTAGCTTCTTTTTCTTAATATACTTAGATTGTTAATAAAATGTTGAACCATCCATCCATCCATTTTCTACCGCTTATTCCCTTCTGGGGTCGCGGGGGGCGCTGGCGCCTATCTCAGCTACAATCGGGCGGAAGGCGGGGTACACCCTGGACAAGTCGCCACCTCATCGCAGGGCCAACACAGATAGACAGACTGGCAACACTAAATTGGCCCTAGTGAGTGAATGTGAGTGTGAATGTTGAACTAATCAGGAATTAATTTTTTTATTTATTATAAATTCTTTAAAATTAGCAGGTTAAAAACAGTGTAATATATATACATATATATATATATTTTTTTTTATTTTTTTTGCCATAACCACCCAGCCCTAGGATCTGATAATCAGTTTGGAATCATCACAAATAAGGAAGCAATAATGAGGAAGCCAATAAAAATGGTACTAAAATGTTTTGTTTTTTTTCACATCTTCATTTACACCAATTCCATATAAATGGGTTGTACTTGTATAGCGCTTTTCTACCTTCAAGGTACTCAAAGCGCTTTGACACTACTTCCACATTTACCCATTCACACACACATTCACACACTGATGGAGGGAGCTGCCATGCAAGGCGCCAACCAGCACCCATCAGGAGCAAGGGTGAAGTGTCTTGCTCAGGACACAACGGACGTGACGAGATTGGTTCTAGGTGGGATTTGAACCAGTGACCCTCGGGTTGCGCACGGCCACTCTCCCACTGCGCCACGCCGTCCCTACTGATAAGAGTAACAATAAATACCGGTAATGATAAGAAATATCGATAAAATCTTAACAATATACATGTACTTTTGGACATGTAGTCTTGTAGTACTTGTAATATAGTAGTTTTAGATGTGTTTTGTTTTATGCAGTTGTAGTATTTGCAGTAGTTTACTTGCAGTTTATTAAACTTGTCAATAAATCGATCATCCATCCGTTTTCTACCGCTTGTTCCTTTTTGCAGATAAATCAATCAAAGTTTACTTATATAGTCCTTAATCACAGATATCTCAAAGGGCTGCACGAGCCACAACGGATCCTACATAAGGGCAAGAAAAAACTCTACCCAAAGGGAACATCGAGAAACCTTGAAAGTCTGACATACCAATAAGTGTTGTTTTGATACATGCTAACAGAATGTTGTGATCGACGGTATCAAAAGCAGCACTCATATCAAGTAGTAGCAACATTGATGACGCATCGGCATCCACAGTTAGCAAGAGATTAGTCACTTTTGCGAGGGCTGTCTTAGTAGAGTGATTTGCCCTGAAACTAGACTGGAAGGGTTCATCGAGATTGTTAGACGCTTAGTGTTGATTAAGCTGTGCAACAATTTTTTGGGAGGATTTTCGAGGTAAAGGGACTGTGGTTAACCATGAGGTCAGGATCTTCAAAGCAGTGAATTGAAAGCTTGAGTAACAATACCAGAGAAAAGTTAATAATATTTAGCACCGATGGTCCTAATATTATAAAAAGCTCTTTGATAAGTTTCCCAGGAAGTGAGTTAAGCAAACATGCTGTTGGTTTTGTCCCATTTACGAGTCGCAGGAGTTCCTCGAATGTTATTTCTTCAAAAAGCGTAGTTTACTTCTTTGTAGTTTTTGATACTACTTGCAGTTGTGTTCTTCTAGTTTTTTGTTGTACTTTTACAAACCCTGTTTCCGTACGAGTTGGGAAATTGTGATAGATGCTTTGCATAGTAGAGTTTTAACTTGCACTTACAGATGTAGCGACGAACTGTATTTAGTGACAGTGGTTTTCTGAAGTGTTCCTGAACCCATGTGGTGATATCCTTTAGAGATTGATGTCGGTTTGTTATACAGTGCCGTCTGAGGGATCCAAGGTCACGGTGATTCAATCAATCAATCAATCAATCAATCAATGTTCACTTATATAGCCCTAAATCACTAGTGTCTGAAAGGGCTGCACAAACCACAACACAAACCACTACGACATCCTCGGTAGGCCCACATAAGGGCAAGGAAAACTCACATCCAGTGGGACGTCGGTGACAATGATGACCCAGTGGGACGTCGGTGACAATGAGGACTATGAGAACCTTTGAGAGGACCACATATGTGGTCAACCCCCCCTGTGAAAAGTTCAGTCCATAGTGGATCCAACACAGCCGTGAGAGTCCAGTCCAAAGCGGATCCCACACAGCAGCGAGAGTCCCGTCCACAGCGGAGCCAGCAGGAAACCATCCCAAGCGGAGGCGGATCAGCAGCGCAGAGATGTCCCCAGCCGATACACAGGCGAACAGTCCATCCTGGGTCCAGACTCCAGACGAGTGGTCCATCCTGGGTCCCGACTCTGGACAGCCAGAACTTCATCCATGGACATCGGACCGAACCCCCTCCACAAGGGAGAGTGGGACATAGAAGAAAAAGAAAAGAAACGGCAGATCAACTGGTCCAAAAAGGGAGTCGATTCGAAGGCTAGAGTATACAAATGAGTTTTAAGATGAGACTTAAATGTTTCTACTGAGGTGGCATCTCGAACTGTTACCGGGAGGGCATTCCAGAGTACTGGAGCCCGAACGGAAAACGCTCTATAGCCCGCAGACTTTTTTTGGGCTTTGGGAATCACTAATAAGCCGGAGTCCCTTGAACACAGATTTCTTGCCAGGACATATGGTACAATACAATCGGCAAGATAGGCTGGAGCTCGACCGTGTAGTATTTTATACGTAAGTAGTAAAACCTTAAAGTCACATCTTAAGTGCACAATGTTGGTTTCTGGCCATGCCGCTTACATGGAGTGATTTCTCCAGATTCTCTGAACCTTTTGATAATATCATGGACCGTAGATGTTGAAATCCCTAAATTTCTTGCAATTGCACTTTGAGAAACGTTGTTCTTAAACTTTTGACTACTTGCTCACGCAGTTGTGGACAAAGGGGTGTACCTCGCCCCATCCTCTCTTGTGAAAGACTGAGCATTTTTGGGGAAGCTGTTTTTATACCCAATCATGGCACCCACCTGTTCCCAATTAGCCTGCACACCTGTGGGATGTTCTAAATAAGTGTTTGATGAGCATTCCTTAATTTTATCAGTATTTATTGCCACCTTTCCCAACTTCTTCGTCACGTGTTGCTGGCATCAAATTCTAAAGTTAATGATTATTTGCAAAAAAAAAAAAAGTTTATCAGTTCGAACAGCAAATATGTTGTCTTTGTAGCATTTTCAACGGAATATGGGTGGAAAATGATTTGCAAATTATTGTATTCCGTTTATATTTACATCTAACACAATTTCCCAACTCATATGGAAAAAAGGTTTGTAGTTTCTTGTAGTATTTGTCATGATGTACTTGTGTGTTGTACTTATTCTTCCTTTGTAGTTTATTGTAGTGCTCACAAATCTTCTTGTTGAAGCAATTGTAGTCCACCCCAGTCTTGTGCAGGTCTGCCATCTTGAATCGGCGTTCATTTATTTTTCACTGGACATGTTTCTTTCCGTCCAAACTTTGCACCTGTGTCACCCACGATACAGAAGCAGCGGTCTAATTATTCTATGTCTATGAAATTGAGCTGCTGGCCTCCAGCAGAAACAAGATTGAATTACTTAGTGTCATCCAATCTGTCAAACAGTCAGTTTTCTTGTTGAGACGTGTGGAAGTGAAACACAAAGTGATCACCGCAGGAGACTTTTTTTTGCGATGGGAACTATTGTATAATTGAGATGTTCCAGCACTCATGCAGCGTGTTTGTCTCTGTAATCATGCAGCAGATTGAAATGTCTTTGCAGCTTGTACTTCTCAATATCATCCATTATTAGTTTGCCCTACTTCTCTGATGTATGGGAACTATTCAACCTCCGAATATCATTAAATAATAATTTAAAAACAGTGACTCCTGTACCAAAGTGCTGTAAAATTAAAAACAGAAAAAAAAAGAAAAAAAAAAAGAACAAAAATCGCAATAAGCACAGACTATTCTATATATAAAACATAGCAAAACAAATCATCCATCCATCCATCTTCTTCCGCTTATCCGAGGTCGGGTCGCGGGGGCAACAGCCTAAGCAGGGAAACCCAGACTTCCCTCTCCCCAGCCACTTCGTCTAGCTCTTCCCGGGGGATCCCGAGGCGTTCCCAGGCCAGCCGGGAGACATAGTCTTCCCAACGTGTCCTGGGTCTTCCCCGTGGCCTCCTACCGGTTGGACGTGCCCTAAACACCTCCCTAGGGAGGCGTTCGGGTGGCATCCTGACCAGATGCCCGAACCACCTCATCTGGCTCCTCTCGATGTGAAGGAGCAGCGGCTTTACTTTGAGTTCCTCCCGGATGGCAGAGCTTCTCACCCTATCTCTAAGGGAGAGCCCCGCCACACGGCGGAGGAAACTCATTTCGGCCGCTTGTACCCGTGATCTTATCCTTTCGGTCATGACCCAAAGCTCATGACCATAGGTGAGGATGGGAACGTAGATCGACCGGTAAATTGAGAGCTTTGCCTTCCGGCTCAGCTCCTTCTTCACCACAACGGATCGGTACAACGTCCGCATTACTGAAGACGCCGCACCGATCCGCCTGTCGATCTCACGATCCACTCTTCCCCCACTCGTGAACAAGACTCCTAGGTACTTGAACTCCTCCACTTGGGGCAGGGTCTCCTCCCCAACCCGGAGATGGCACTCCACCCTTTTCCGGGCAAGAACCATGGACTCGGACTTGGAGGTGCTGATTCTCATTCCGGTCGCTTCACACTCGGCTGCGAACCGATCCAGTGAGAGCTGAAGATCCTGGTCAGATGAAGCCATCAGGACCACATCATCTGCAAAAAGCAGATACCTAATCCTGCGGTCACCAAACCGCCTTGACTGCGCCTAGAAATTCTGTCCATAAAAGTTATGAACAGAATCGGTGACAAAGGACAACCTTGGCGGAGTCCAACCCTCACTGGAAATGTGTTCGACTTACTGCCGGCAATGCGGACCAAGCTCTGACACTGATCGTACAGGGAGCGGACCGCCACAATAAGACAGTCCGATACCCCATACTCTCTGAGCACTCCCCACAGGACTTCCCGAGGGACACGGTCGAATGCCTTCTCCAAGTCCACGAAGCACATGTAGACTGGTTGGGAAAACTCCCATGCACCCTCAAGAACCCTGCGGAGAGTATAGAGCTGGTCCACAGTTCCACGACCAGGACGAAAACCACACTGTTCCTCCTGAATCCGAGGTTCGACTATCCGGCGTAGCCTCCTCTCCAGTACACCTGAATAAACCTTACCGGGAAGGCTGAGGAGTGTGATCCCACGATAGTTGGAACACACCCTCCGGTCCCCCTTCTTAAAGAGAGGAACCAGCAAAACAAATCAATAAACAAAATAGTTTTAAAAAAAAATCACCAAACATAACCAACAAATTACGCACTGTAATTAAGCACTATAAATAAAATAAAAAATAAGGACGATTATTTTATTTTATTTTTTCATTGTTTCTGAACTACAAGCCACTACCTTTTTCCAACGCTTTGATCCCTGCAACTTATGAAACGGTGCAGCTAACTTATGGATTTTCCGTCGCTAATGGACATAATGTTTTGTACTCAACAAATATTTTTCATATTACACCAACAGACACTAAAAATGTATGTTATTGTTTATGCTATGGTGCCATCTTTTGGACGAGTTCGGTCACTGCTGCTGGTGCGGCATACTAGCCAACCCTCCCGATATTCCTGGGAGACTTCCGAATTTAAGTGCAACCATTCTCCCCAATTTCTCCCGATTTCCACCCGGACAACATTAATTGCCTTTAACGTCTTCTACAACCTGTCGTCACGTTCGCTTTTCCTCCATACCAACAGCGTGCCGGCCTTGTCACATAATATATGCGGCTATAACGCACACACAAAAGTGAACGCAAGGCATACTTGATCAACAGCCATACAGGTCAAACTGAGGGTGGCCGTATGACCAATTTTAACACTGTTACATAATATGCGCCACACTGTGAACCCACACCAAACAAGAATGACAAACACATTTCAGGAGAAGTGAAGTGAAGAGAATTATATTTATATAGCGCTTTTCTCTAGTGACTCAAAGCGCTTTACATAGTGAAACCCAATACCTAAGTTACATTTAAACCAGTGTGGGTGGCACTGGGAGCACGTGGGTAAAGTGTCTTGCCCAAGGACACAACGGCAGTGACTAGGATGGCGGAAGTGGGAATCGAACCTGCAACCCTCAAGTTGCTGGCACGGCCACTCTACCAACCGAGCTATACCGCCCCGAGTTTAATATCAACTCATCCTGCTCGAAAGTAACCTTCATTAATTACTCCAAGCAATGTTTGTAAGTTTTATAGTATAAATAAAGCATTTCATATTTTCATCTCATGCCTGATGTCTGTAGGAGTGTTTTCATCCATATTTGTATGTGCCATCGAAATGTAATCAATCTTAGCATCGTTAGCATTAGCGAATATGCTAACACGTTTACAAGTGTCTGTGTTACTTTTGGAAATTCACCAAAATGTCACTGTGGACTTATAAAGTCTGTTAAGCTAATTGTAGAGCCAGCTTCTGCAACTACCTACTCAGTCGCCTAGTGGGTAGAGTGTCCGCCCTGAGATCGGTAGGTCGTGAGTTCAAATCCCGGCTGAGTCATACCAAAGACTATAAAAATGGGACCCATTACCTCCCTGCTTGGCACTCAGCATCAAGGGTTGGAATTGGGGGTTAAATCACCAAAAATAATTCCCGGACGCGGCACCGCTGCTGCCCACTGCTCCCCTCACCTCCCAGGGGGTGATCAAGGGTGATGGGTCAAATGTAGAGAATAATTTCGCCACACCTAGTGTGTGTGCAACAATCATTGGTACTTTAACTTTTTAGAGGGTCAAAGACAATGACTTCTGTTTTGTTTAATCAGCCATTTTACTGCCATGTTACAGGCACTGTTTGGACACATTTAAGGTATTTAAACACATAAAAAAAAAAAAAGTGTAATTATAGTCCGGTGCAGCTATTATGTAAAAACAATTGTTCTTTTGAATTTGTGTGGGTGCGGCTTCAATATAGAAAATACTGGAGTAAAAAGTATGAATAAAAACATTAAAATGTCCATAATTTTTCCAGCTTAATTTAGTTTAAATGCCAGTGAAAATGGGTGTGTTTTAAAAACAGTTTAAAAATCTTGAGAGAGGTAGCAGCTCTGAGACTCAGAAAGAGAGTGTTCCAGACTTTAGGGCAGGGGTGTCAAACTCAAATACCGAGTGGGCCAAAATTTAAAACTGAACAAAGGTTGAACAAATTAACCTTTTAATAGGGACCCAAACAAGTTTTGCATTAAATATTGAACAAGCAAGGCTTATATAACTTTATAGTGACATGCAAAATTGAGTTTCAAATAATAATAACAATATTTAAAAAATATCAATGGCATATCAAATAAAATTTTGATAAAAATTGAATGCCTCTTTTCTATTTGCAGCCTTCTGAGGTAAATATCAAAATAAACTTTTTCCACAGGCTAATAATACATTTGATAGTAAAATAACAATAAGGAATGAATCAAACATTCAAGCCTTGAAGTAGCAAGAGAAAGTGAATAAATAAAACGTTAATTATTGCTCAGTTTGTTACACTGATTTGCCTAAAAAACGCTTTTATACCCTAGTAGCCCGAAATCAACTTTCAAAAAACAAACGAAAAAACATCACGGAAATAAAATTTCAATAAAAAATGTAATGCCTCTTTTCTATTTGCAGCCTTCTAATGTAAATATCAACATTAACTTTTTGTAGCGTCCCGGAAGAGTTAGTGCTGCAAGGGGTTCTGGGTATTTGTTCTGTTGTGTTCATGTCGTGTATCGGTGCGGTTGTTGTCCTGAATTGTGTTTGTCATTCTTGTTTGGTGTGGCTTCACAGTGTGGCGCATATTTGTAACAGTGTTAAAGTTGTTTATACGGCCACCCTCAGTGTGACCTGTATGGCTGTTGATCAAATATGCCTTGCATTCATGTGTGTGTGTGTGTGTGTGTGTGTGTGTGTGTGTGTGTGTGTGTGTGTGTGTGTGTACAAGCCGCATATATTGTGTGACTTGGCCGCTGTATATATAGAGGAAAAGCAGACGTAACGACAGGTTGTGGAGAACGCTAAAGGCACGACCCCAATATTGTTGTCCGGGGAGAAATTCGGGAGAATGGTTGCCCCAGGAGATTATTTTCGGGAGGGGCACTGAACTTCGGTAGTCTCCCGGGAAAATCAGGAGGGTTGGCAAGTATGAGTATAAGCGGCACTGCCGCAGTATAATCCTGCGGGCCAGCTCTAATTTTAATTTGATATTGCCTCAAGGGCCAAATTAAATTACAAGGCGGGCCAAATTTGGCCCACGGGCCAGAGTTTGACACCCATGCTTTATGGCAGGGGTAGGGAACCTATGGCTCGCGAGCCTGATGTGGCTCTTTTGATGACTGCATGTGGCTCTTGGATAAATCTGAGCTGACATTGCTTAATACGATAAGTAATGAATAATAACATTCTCATGCATTTTTATGTTCAAGAAATTGCGTTAATGGTAAGAAGTAATTTATTTATTATTGGTTAGTGTTAGTTCCAAAAACATGCACCTGGGGATAGGTTGATTGGCAACACTAAATTGGCCCTAGTGTGTGAATGTGAGTGTGAATGTTGTCTGTCTATCTGTGTTGGCCCTGCGATGAGGTGGCGACTTGTCCAGTGTGTAACCCGCCTTCCGCCCGATTGTAGCTGAGATAGGCGCCAGCGCCCCCCGCGACCCCAAAAAATAGGGAATAAGCGGTAGAAAATGGATGGTTAGTGTGGGGTTTGCCCTCCAGGGGGTTCTTAACACCACCAAGAACCAACATGAGAGCCTGTTTCAGGGTTACAATATTGTTGTATCATTCAATAAGTCTCTCAGTTGCTTTCCAACAATTGTCTTTTTCTCTTTCGTTCTCGCTTCCGCTCTAGCTCCAGCCCCAACCCCGTCTCTCCTCTTGGCTGCTGCTTATAACAGAGCGACAGGTGAGTAGATAACAAGGCCCAGGTGGGCCATCTACGCACCTGTCGCTCATTTCGAGGCCGGTCCTGGATACACCCTGCTTCGCTGCAGGCCCACAGGCCACGCACCCTCCACAGTTAGCTTCAGAATAACAATGTTATTAAAAAGAATGAGAGACCTATTATACTCTACAAATGTTGGTCTTACTAAAAAATTCACGCGTTTAGTTGTGTTTAGTGTTAAAAAAAATATTACATGGCTCTTACGGAAATACATTTAAAACTATTTGGCTTCTTAGCTCTCTCAGCCAAAAAGGTTCCCGACCCCTGCTTTATGGCATAATAGCACGAAATCTCTGTCTCCTCTGGTCTTCAGTCTTGACCTTTGGGCACTCTAAAAAGCACTTGTCAGATGACTGTGGAGCTCTGATGGCTACACGGTCTAGCTCCATCTTATCTTGCCGATTGTATCGTACCATATGTCCCGGCAAGAAATCTGCGTTCAAAGGACTCCGGCTTATTAGTGATTCCCAAAGCCCAAAAAAAGTCTGCGGGCTATAGAGCATTTTCCGTTCGGGCTCCAGTACTCTGGAATGCCCTCCCGGTAACAGTTTGCGATGCCACCTCAGTAGAAGCATTTAAGTCTCACCTTAAAACTCATTTGTATACTCTAGCCTTTAAATAGACTCCCTTTTTAGACCAGTTGATCTGCCGTTTCTTTTCTTTTTCTTCTATGTCCCACTCTCCCTTGTGGAGGGGGTCCGGTCCGATCCGGTGGCCATGTACTGCTTGCCTGTGTATCGGCTGGGGACATCTCTGCGCTGCTGATCCGCCTCCGCTTGGGATGGTTTCCTGCTGGCTCCGCTGTGAACGGGACTCTCGCTGCTGTGTCTTGGATCCTCTTTGGACTGGACTCTCGCGACTGTGTTGTATCCATTGTGGATTGAACTTTCACAGTATCATGTTAGATCCGCTCGGCATCCATTGCTTTCCTCCTCTCTAAGGTTCTCATAGTCATCATTGTCACCGACGTCCCACTGGGTGTGAGTTTTCCTTGCCCTTATGTGGGCCTACCGAGGATGTCGTGGTGGTTTGTGCAGCCCTTTGAGACACTAGTGATTTAGGGCTATATAAGTAAACATTGATTGATTGATTGATTGACGTGCAAAATGAGTACATCAGATAAACATGGTGGAGCCAGCCCACATTGAGTGATTTAAAAAGAAATTTAAAATCTTAAACTGAATTCTAAGAACAACAGGCACCCAGTGGAGAGAAACCAGTCCAGGAATGATGTGCTGGTGTTTTTCTCGTCGCATTTTGGACCAGTTGTAAATGGCTGCTGGAGGACTGATTAATGACGAACAGAGAGAATTACAGTAGTGGAAGTGAGATGTTATCATTGCATGCACAGCTGTTTCTAACTGCTTTATGGGCAGCTGTGATTTAACCTTCTGAAGCCCTCTGAGCTGGAGGATGGCAATTTTTACCACTGACCTTTTTTTCTTGTAAAGTTTAACAAGAATTATCAATAGAAACAACAATACTTTTTGCAAAAGGGCGGCAGTAGGATTTTAATGGACCCGGGGCACTCCTCAGACCAGAGAATAGATCCGACTCACCAAAAATGATTACATTTTGTTGTTGTTTCAATTAAGAAAATTAATGGATATCCAGTCTTTTACCTCCTGTAGAAACTGAAACTTCGGTTTGTACTTCATGAAGTTTTGCACTCTTTTTTTTTTTTGTGTGTGTTTTTTTGTTTGTTTTCATTATATTTGGATGCCTTTGTTTTAGTTCGTCAGCCATCCAGCCATTTTCTACCGCTTGTCCTTTTTGGAATGGCGGGGGGGGTTGCTGGAGCCCATCTCAGCTGCATTCGGACGGAAGGCGAGGCACACCCCGGACAAGTCGCCATGTCATCACAGGGAATATTAAAATGATATGATTATTATTAATCGTCTCCTGGGAGAAAACATGTCCCTGTATTTAAAAATAAAAACGACGGTCTTTGAATGCACCATAATTGTATGCAATGAGATGCAAAAGTGAAACTGTGCATATTTTCCTCCGATGCTGCAACAAATAGAATTGTTATGTTTTTATCTTTCTTCTGTCACCTCATCCTAGATCCAAAATGCTGGTGTCATGTGTGAATGCTCAAAGTGAACTTTGACGAAGTGATGAGTGAAGTGTGCCGAGCTACTTTTGCCACTATTCAGATGAAACCAACGTTTTGTAGCCGTATTTTTTTTAGTGTTTTAAAGCATTTTTGTCGGAATAATTCCTGTTTTTTTCAATGGTAAAAACACACAATATGTAATAACTCCCCAAAATTTGGTTTTAAAGCAACCTTCATAAAATACTTTCGACATTTTTGTAAAGATACACGGACTCACTTGTGTGCTTGTGAATCTGGGTTATTTATTAAGACTACTTATTATGTTGAAGGGGGCAGGAAATATAAGACTTTTTTCATCCTGTTTCTTCTCAGGCATAGGTGTGTAAAAATGTGTTTAGTTGCTAAAGTGTAATTGTCTATTGATCAAAAATGCACATCAATGAAGGAGATAAATAAAGATTAAATGTTTCGCTCCTACACACATGTTTATGTGTGCTATGGCTATGAGTTTTTTTCCTTCTTCCTTGGTCCAGGCTTAGACTGAATAGCATTTACCTGTTTGTCACCTTTTTTGTAAGGGGCGCCGGAAGTTGGCGATCCTGTTCCGTCTCCCTGTAATGTTTGTCTGCGCTTGAATGGGATTGTGCTGAATATCTTAATTTCCCCTCAGAGATTAAAAAAAGTATTTCTGATTTTGATTGTAAAAGCTTAAAACTCTTTTAGGTTTTGCTCAAATTTAATTTGTTTTATTTAGACTTCCAGCCGAATGCAGCTGAGATAGGCTCCAGCACCACCTGCGACCCCAAAAGGGACAAGCGGTAGAAAAATGGATGGATGGATAGACTTGCCAAGTGCTCTTCGAAACACTTGTAGCAAACCTGTTTAAGAAATGGAAAAAATATCAATATAATACTTAAATGGCAAATAATAAACATTAAAAGTATTTCAAACAAACATTTAATTGAGTGATCACTGCAAACTCGCGCATTCTTCTCCATTCTTCGAGAGTGAGTTGAAAATTTTTCTTCTCAATGTTTTGTAAAATCTTGCACTTTTCCTTCCTTATCAATTAGCTCCCGAGGAACTTTAAACTTCAAATCACATCCACCGTAATAAAAACGATCCTAAATTTTTGTTTAGTACGGTAGCATCGCTAACCCAACAAGGGACCCCTTCCAGTAGCTCAACCCACTCAGCTGATGACTTTATGCAATTCTTTAGTAAGAAAATTGAAGTCATTAGAAAGGAGATTAAAGACAATGCGTCCCAGCTACAACGGGGTTCTATTAACACTGACACGATTGTATATACGGCGGATACTGCCCTCCAAAATAGTTTCTCTCGTTTTGAGGAAATAACATTAGAGGAATTGTTACAACGTGTAAATGGAATAAAACAGACAACATGTTTACTTGGCCCTCTTCCTGGGAAACTAATCAAGAAGCTCTTTGTATTATTAGGTCCATCAGTGCTAAATATTATAAACTTATCACTCTCCTCGGGCACTGTTCCCCTAGCATTCAAAAAAGCGGTTATTCATCCTCTTCTTAAAAGACCTAACCTCGATCCTGACCTCATGGTAAACTACCGACCGGTGTCTCACCTTCCCTTTATTTCAAAAATCCTTGAAAAAATTGTTGCGGAGCAGTTAAATGAACACTTAGCGTCTAACAATCTATGTGAAACCTTTCAATCCGTTTTCAGGGCAAATCACTCGACGGAGACAGCCCTCGCAAAAATGACTAATGATCTATTGCTAACGATGGATTCTGATGCGTCATCTATGTTGCTGCTCCTCGATCTTAGCGCTGCTTTCGATACCGTCGATCATAATATTTTATTAGAATGTATCAAAACACGAATTGGTATGTCAGACTTAGCCCTGTCTTGGTTTAACTCTTATCTTACTGATAGGATGCAGTGTGTCTCCCATAACAATGTGACCTCGGACTACGTTAAGGTAATGTGTGGAGTTCCCCAGGGTTCAGTCCTTGGCCCTGCACTCTTCAGCATCTACATGCTGCTGCTAGGTGACATCATACGCAAATACGGTATTAGCTTTCACTGTTATGCTGATGACACCCAACTCTACATGCCCCTAAAGCTGACCAACACGCCGGATTGTAGTCAGCTGGAGGCGTGTCTTAATGAAATTAAACAATGGATGTCCGCTAACTTTTTGCAACTCAACGCCAAAAAAACGGAAATGCTGATTATCGGTCCTGCTAGACACCAAACTCTATTTAATAATACAACTCTAACATTTGACAACCAAACAATTAAACAAGGTGACACGGTAAAGAATCTGGGTATTATCTTCGACCCAACTCTCTCCTTTGAGGCACACATTAAAAGCGTTACTAAAACGGCCTTCTTTCATCTCCGTAATATCGCTAAAATTCGCTCCATTCTGTCCACTAAAGACGCTGAGATCATTATCCATGCGTTTGTTACGTCTCGCCTCGACTACTGTAACGTATTATTTTCGGGTCTCCCCATGTCTAGCATTAAAAGATTACAGTTGGTACAAAATGCGGCTGCTAGACTTTTGACAAGAACAAGAAAGTTTGATCACATTACGCCTGTACTGGCTCACCTGCACTGGCTTCCTGTGCACTTAAGATGTGACTTTAAGGTTTTACTACTTACGTATAAAATACTACACGGTCTAGCTCCATCCTATCTTGCCGATTGTATTGTACCATATGTCCCGGCAAGAAATCTGCGTTCAAAGGACTCCGGCTTGTTAGTGATTCCCAAAGCCCAAAAAAAGTCTGCGGGCTATAGAGCGTTTTCCGTTCGGGCTCCAGTACTCTGGAATGCCCTCCCGGTAACAGTTCGAGATGCCACCTCAGTAGAAGCATTTAAGTCTCACCTTAAAACTCATTTGTATACTCTAGCCTTTAAATAGACTCCCTTTTTAGACCAGTTGATCTGCCGTTTCTTTTCTTTTTCTTCTATGTCCCACTCTCCCTTGTGGAGGGGGTCCGGTCCGATCCGGTGGCCATGTACTGCTCGCCTGTGTATCGGCTGGGGACATCTCTGCGCTGCTGATCCGCCTCCGCTTGGGATGGTTTCCTGCTGACTCCGCTGTGAACGGGACTCTCGCTGCTGTGTTGGATCCGCTTTGGACTGGACTCTCGCGACTGTGTTGGATCCATTGTGGATTGAACTTTCACAGTAAGTAAACATTGATTGATTGATTGATAAAGAAACCTTTATCCTTTTCGCACAGATTCGTACAGCCGAAAACAACCCAAGCAAGGAGCATTTGTTAAATGATAAAATGATAAATGGGTTGTACTTGTATAGCGCTTTTCTACCTTCAAGGTACTCAAAGCGCTTTGACACTACTTCCACATTTACCCATTCACACACACATTCACACACTGATGGAGGGAGCTGCCATGCAAGGCGCCAACCAGCAACCATCAGGAGCAAGGGTGAAGTGTCTTGCTCAGGACACAACGGACGTGACGAGGTTGGTTCTAGGTGGGATTTGAACCAGTGACCCTCGGGTTGCGCACGGCCACTCTTCCACTGCGCCACGCCGTCCCTGTGTTCTTGTTCTTTGAGAAAGGGTACCCATTGAGAACAGAGCTATGTTGACCACCACATATATTTAAAGGCCGGGACAAAATCCAAGCAATTAAAAGAAGGTCATTATAATTTTTAAAAGAGCTTGTGGAGGGGGGACGTGGCCTGCGGACCTGCAGCGAAACAGGGCATGCCAGGACCGGCATCGAGTTCAGCGACAGGTGCGTAGAAGGCCCACCTGGGCCTGGTTATCTAATCACCTGTCGCTCTGTTATATTGTAAATTTCATGTGCATGTGTTGGCGATCCCACATCAGGATCTATGACTGGAATAAAGATGAAAGAACATGTGCAGGAACAAAGAATTTTCTACCGCTTGTCACTCATCCAGGCGGAAGGCAGGTTACAGCCTTGAGAAGTCGCCACCTCTTCGCAGGGCCAACACATGCACATGAAATAAAGAACGGCAGCCTGGCAGCATACATTAGTTAGCAATAGGAGACAACATCCATGTGGTGGTTGCCCTCCAGGGGGTCTTCGGACCATTAGTCAACGTCATGAGAGCCCGGATCAGGTTCACAATACAGTTTTTCCATCCATCCATTTCCTACCGCTTATTCCCTTCGGGGTCACTGAAGCTTATCTCAGCTACAATCGGGCGGAAGGCGTGTACACCCTGGAAAAGTCGCCACCTCATCACAGCAATACAGTTTTTATTGTTCAATAAAGTGTCTCTTTTGTATTTTTAAGCAATTGTCTGTTTTGGTTGTCTCTCTCTCGCTCTGGCTCCAGCTCCTCCACCTCTCTCCTCCCCCGGCCGCTGACTTTTAACAGAGCAACAGGTGATAAGATAACCAGGCCCAGGTGGGCCATATATGCACCTGTCGCCGATCTCGAATCCGGTCCTGGCATACGCCGCTTTGCTGAAGGTCGGCCGGCCACGCCCCCCTCCACAGAGCTATACTCTATATGTACTCTGACACTATTAAAAATAAATATATAGATTGTAAATAGATTAGGACCGAAAAAAAACACAAGGGGGGATTTTCTTGAATAAAATCCCTCTGACGAGCAGGGAAAACCGCGAAATAGGCTTGTAAGGATGATATAGACTCTTGTGTTTTTTCCCGACCTAACAAATTACGCTCCACCCCGGTATTGCCATCCATCCGTCCATCCATTTTCTACCGCTTATTCCCTTTTGGGGTCGCGGGGGGGCTATCTCAGCTACAATCGGGCGGAAAGCGGAGTACACCCTGGACAAGTCGCCACCTCATCGCAGCAACACAGTTTTTATTTTTCAATAAAGTGTCTCTTTTGTGTTTTTTAGCAATTGTCTGTTGTGGTTGTCTCCCTCACCCTCTGGCTCCAGCTCCACCACCTCTCTCCTCCCCGGCCGCTGCCTTTTAACAGAGCGACAGGTGATTAGATAACCAGGCCCAGGTGGGCCATATACGCACCTGTTGCTGATATCGAATCCGGTCCTGGCACACCCCGCTTTGCTGCAGGTCGGCAGGCCACGCCCCCCTCCACAGAGCTATAAATATATAGATTGTAAATACATTAAGTCAGGTTTCCCTAATTTTCAGGGGGATTTTGTTGAATAAAATCCCCCTGATGAGCAGGGAAAACCGCGAAACAGGCTTGTAGGGATGATATAGCCTCTTGTGTTTTTTCCCGACCTAACGAATTACGCTCCACCCCGGTATTGAGCGCCGTATAACGGATACACCACAGAAACCTCGGCGAGATTATAAATAAATAAATAAATAAATACATCTTAATGGGTTGATGGCTAATTAGGGATGACGCTCGATAGCGGAGAAGGTAAACATCACGTTGGGGTCGGAGAAGGACTGCCAGAGGGTTTTACAGCATGGACTGAGTCATGCTGCTATCAATCATTCAGCATCCAGGAAACATTGTCATCCAGGTTCTCCGGCAACACCCCCCTTACCCTCTTTAGGCTTAGCAGGAAGTGCTGATGTCATGCAGCGATTGTTTCCAGTAACAACACTCCAGATCACCTTGTGTCACCTCACTGTGAGCGGGAATGTATTTGCACCTTCAGCTCGGCAACACCATTTTTTTCTTTTTTTTTTAGTGTTTACCAAACCCTTCGTGGTTATCATTGGTTATTTTAGTATGCTTGCACACTACTTTCTGGCTCATGCAGCAGGACGTAAAGCAGGGGTCGGGGACCTTTTTGGCAGAGAGAGTCATTTAAGCCAGGGGTGTCCAAACTTTTTCTAGTGAGGGTCGCACACTGAAAAATCAAAGCAAGCGGGGGCCATTTTCATATTTTTTTATTTTAAAAACCAATGCAATATATAGATAAAAAAATATACATCTAGGCCTCCACTCAGTTATGATCCCGGGGACCCCAAAGGGTTTTGGTAAAAAAAAAAATATAAAAAATGTGTCATTATTCAGTATTACTATTTTCATTATTATTCAAGTTTTAAATCTCTAGATCAGGGGTAGGGAACCCATGGCTCTCGAACCAGATGTGGCTCTTTTAAAGACTGCATCTGGCTCTTGGATAAATCTTAGCTGACATTAGTTAACACGGTAAGAAATGAATAATTTAATAATAATAATAATAATAATGCTAAAGATGGAACATTTGGCGGAAATGCCGGACAGTTCTGCAGACTTCATGGCTGGCTCGCATCGTGGTCACTCCGTGATCACGTACGACCGCCAGACACTTCTGGATATGGACATATCGGGCCGCTTTGGACTGATAGACGCGTGCTTGTTCGACGTGCTAACTAGCATGGGAATACTTCGGCGGCTACATCCAGCGGCCTGTGAAGCAGGGGAGTCTAGTAGCAGCGTGGGCCGTCTACGGAGCAGACGCCAGCGGTGTGATCGGAAACGCGGATGTCGAGCGGGGCTAAAAACAAAGCAGAAGGCTAATCCCCACAGAACACCACTTCCCTCCATCCTGCAGCCGCATTTAAATGGAAAATGCGAGACTACTGGTCTGGGTAAGGAGTCAGTTAAATTAGAACAAGTTTTTTCTGCTTTGAGTGTTTCAGAGTTGGACATGTGTTTTACTGAGGTGGCTAACTATGATGCGTGCAGTTTATCAAAGCAACAAACAAACAATCGGAAAATCCCCGTTACTGAGGTGGCTAACCATGATGCGTGCAGTTTATCAAAGCAACAATCAAACAATCGGAAAATCCCCGTTACTGAGGTGGCTAACCATGATGCGTGCAGTTTATCAAAGCAACAAACAAACAATCGGAAAATCCCCGTTACTGAGGTGGCTAACCATGATGCGTGCAGTTTATCAGAGCAACAAACAAACAATCGGAACATTCCCGTCGTATCAATTCCTAGATATGGTCGTAATTATACTGAATGCACTGGGCATAATAAACACAACATTATTAATATTGCTACTACGGATAATTTGATCAAAAATTCCCTAAAACAGCCCACTACCTATAATATAGTTTTTTTAAACATAAGATCATTGTCTCCCAAAACGTTGTTAGTTAATGATATCATCAGAGACAACAATCTTAACGTCATCGGTCTCAGTGAAACCTGGCTTAAACCAAACGACTTTTTTGCGCTAAATGAGGCATGTCCTCCTAACTTTACACATGCGCATATTGCCCGTCCGCTTAAAAGGGGTGGGGGGGTCGCACTAATATACAACGAAAACTTTAACCTTAGTCCTAACATAAATAATAAATATAAATCGTTTGAGGTGCTTACTATGAGGTCTGTCACACCGCTGCCTCTACACCTGGCTGTTATCTACCGCCCCCCAGGGCCCTATTCGGACATTATCAATGAATTCTCAGAGTTCGTTGCTGATCTAGTGACACACGCCGATAATATAATCGTAATGGGGGACTTTAATATCCATATGAATACCCCATCGGACCCACCGTGCGTAGCGCTCCAGACTGTAATTGATAGCTGTGGTCTCACACAAATAATAAATGAACCCACGCATCGCAACGGTAATACGATAGACCTAGTGTTTGTCAGAGGTATCACCATTTCCAAAGTTACGATACTCCCGTATACTAAAGTATTGTCCGATCATTACCTTATAAAATTCGAGGTTCAGACGCATGTTCGTCAAACTAATAATAATAATAACTGCTATAGCAGCCGCAACATTAATACGGCCACGACGACAACTCTTGCTGACCTACTGCCCTCGGTAATGGCACCATTCCCAAAATATGTGGGCTCTATTGATAACCTCACTAACAACTTTAACGACGCCCTGCGCGAAACCATTGATAACATAGCACCGCTAAAGTTAAAAAAGGCTCAAAAAAAGCGCACCCCGTGGTTCACAGAAGAAACTAGAGCTCAGAAATTATTATGCAAAAAGCTGGAACGCAAATGGCGCACGACTAAACTTGAGGTGCACCATCAAGCATGGAGTGATGGTTTAATAACTTATAAACGCATGCTTACCTTAGCTAAAGCTAAATATTACTCAAATCTCATCCACCGTAATAAAAACGATCCTAAATTTTTGTTTAGTACGGTAGCATCGCTAACCCAACAAGGGACTCCTTCCAGTAGCTCCACCCACTCAGCTGATGACTTTATGCAATTCTTTAGTAAGAAAATTGAAGTCATTAGAAAGGAGATTAAAGACAATGCGTCCCAGCTACAACGGGGTTCTATTAACACTGACACGATTGTATATACGGCGGATACTGCCCTCCAAAATAGTTTCTCTCATTTTGAGGAAATAACATTAGAGGAATTGTTACAACGTGTAAATGGAATAAAACAGACAACATGTTTACTTGACCCTCTTCCTGGGAAACTGATCAAGGAGCTCTTTGTATTATTAGGTCCATCAGTGCTAAATATTATAAACTTATCACTCTCCTCGGGCACTGTTCCCCTAGCATTCAAAAAAGCGGTTATTCATCCTCTTCTTAAAAGACCTAACCTCGATCCTGACCTCATGGTAAACTACCGACCGGTGTCTCGCCTTCCCTTTATTTCAAAAATCCTCGAAAAAATTGTTGCGGAGCAGTTAAATGAACACTTAGCGTCTAACAATCTATGTGAAACCTTTCAATCCGGTTTCAGGGCAAATCACTCTACTGAGACAGCCCTCGCAAAAATGACTAATGATCTATTGCTAACGATGGATTCTGATGCGTCATCTATGTTGCTGCTCCTCGATCTTAGCGCTGCTTTCGATACCGTCGATCATAATATTTTATTAGAACGTATCAAAACACGAATTGGTATGTCAGACTTAGCCCTGTCTTGGTTTAACTCTTATCTTACTGATAGGATGCAGTGTGTCTCCCATAACAATGTGACCTCGGACTACGTTAAGGTAACGTGTGGAGTTCCCCAGGGTTCGGTCCTTGGCCCTGCACTCTTCAGCATCTACATGCTGCCGCTAGGTGACATCATACGCAAATACGGTGTTAGCTTTCACTGTTATGCTGATGACACCCAACTCTACATGCCCCTAAAGCTGACCAACACGCCGGATTGTAGTCAGCTGGAGGCGTGTCTTAATGAAATTAAACAATGGATGTCCGCTAACTTTTTGCAACTCAACGCCAAAAAAACGGAAATGCTGATTATCGGTCCTGCTAGACACCGAACTCTATTTAATAATACAACTCTAACATTTGACAACCAAACAATTAAACAAGGCGACACGGTAAAGAATCTGGGTATTATCTTCGACCCAACCCTCTCCTTTGAGGCACACATTAAAAGCGTTACTAAAACGGCCTTCTTTCATCCCCGCAATATCGCTAAAATTCTCTCCATTCTGTCCAGTAAAGACGCTGAGATCATTATCCATGCGTTTGTTACGTCTCGCCTCGATTACTGTAACGTATTATTTTCGGGTCTCCCCATGTCTAGCATTAAAAGATTACAGTTGGTACAAAATGCGGCTGCTAGACTTTTGACAAGAACAAGAAAGTTTGATCATATTACGCCTGTACTGGCTCACCTGCACTGGCTTCCTGTGCACTTAAGATGTGACTTTAAGGTTTTACTACTTACGTATAAAATACTACACGGTCTAGCTCCATCCTATCTTGCCGATTGTATTGTACCATATGTCCCGGCAAGAAATCTGCGTTCAAAGGACTCCGGCTTATTAGTGATCCCCAAAGCCCAAAAAAAGTCTGCGGGCTGTAGAGCTTTTTCATTTCGGGCTCCAGTACTCTGGAATGCCCTCCCGGTAACAGTTCGAGATGCTACCTCAGTAGAAGCATTTAAGTCTCACCTTAAAACTCATTTGTATACTCTAGCCTTTAAATAGACTCCCTTTTTAGACCAGTTGATCTGCCGTTTCTTGTCTTTTTCTTCTATGTCCCACTCTCCTTTGTGGAGGGAGTCCGGTCCGATCCGGTGGCCATGTACTGCTCGCCTGTGTATCGGCTGGGGACATCTCTGCGCTGCTGATCAGCCTCCGCTTGGGATGGTTTCCTGCTGGCTCCGCTGTGAACGGGACTCTCTCTGCTGTGTTGGATCCGCTTTGGACTGGACTCTCGCGACTGTGTTGGATCCATTATGGATTGATCTTTCACAGTATCATGTTCTCATAGTCATCATTGTCACCGACGTCCCACTGGGTCATCATTGTCACCGACGTCCCACTAGGTGTGAGTTTTCCTTGCCCTTATGTGGGCCTACCGAGGATGTCGTAGTGGTTTGTGCAGCCCTTTGAGACACTAGTGATTTAGGGCTATATAAGTAAACATTGATTGATTGATTGAATAATTCCGCTGGCAATCACTGTGTTGAAATTAACGTTCAAAATATAAAACATCCTCATGCATTTTTATCAATCCATCCGCATTAATGGTAAGTAGTATTGTATTTATTATTCATTAGCTTCAGAATAACAATAAGAGGCTTATTGTACCCTAAAAATGTTGGTCTAGCTTAAAAATGCACGCATTTAGTTGTTTTCAGTATTAAAAAAAATATGACATGGCTCTCACGAAAATACATTTTCAAATATTTGGCTTTCATGGATCTCTCAGCCAAGAAGGTTCCCGACCCCTGCTCTAGATCAACATTAGGAAAAAAACAATAGAAAAAACTCAAAATATGCAATATCTTCACCCAATAACTTTTTTTAGGTGGAATATTTGAGATTATATAATAATTGGAGCCTTAATTTTGGATTTTGATTCATTATTATTTTTTGAGCAATGACACTTAAAAACAAATCACACTAAAATAAATGGGGATCCAAAAGTCTCTTACTCATTAAAGTGTTAAAAAATAAATTATACTTTTTTTTTTACTGTTTACTTTTAGCACAATAATCTCGAGATCAACTTCAGATATATCCGTCAATTTTAAGTTTTATTGATGTTTATGTTTTTTGTTTGTATGTTTTAGGCCAGGGGTAGGGAACCTATGGCTCTAGAGCCAGATGTGGCCCTTTTGATGACTGCACCTGGCTCTCAGGTAAATTTTAGCTCACTTTGCTTAACACGATAAGTAATTAATAACTCTGCTGGTAATCACAGAGTTAAAAATAACGTTCAAAAAATCAAACATTCTCACGCATTTTAATCCATGCATCCGGTTCTACCGCACCTGTTCAAGAAGTCGCATTAATGGTAAGTAGTATTTTATTTATTGTTGTTTAGCTTCAGAATAACTATGTTATTAAAAGCAATAAGAGATTTATTATCCTCTAAAAATGTTGGTCTTACTTAAAAATGCACGCATGTAGTTGTATTCAGTTTAAAAAAAAAATAAATAAATAAAAAAAATAAAAAAAAAAATATATATATATATATATGTATATATATGGCTCTCACGGAAATACTTTTAAAAATATTTTATATATATATTTTAAATATCTCAGCCAAAAAGGTTCCCGACCCCTGTTTTAGAAGGTCAACGGGCTCATAGTGATGTTTGTAATAGTTGTGACTGGGAAGTGTTTAGTATAATTTGGGTAGAGCCCGCTCCTCCCCTGCTAGACGAATATCTGCTCGACGCTAAAGCATTGACGACATCGTTCTGAAATCTGAATACGCACTGCTGATTGGCTGTTACATCGCTCTGAATACGCACTGCTGATTGGCTTTGTATGTAACCAATCAGACGGTTGTGTGGGCAGGACAATGAGGCAGAGACAGAGGCAGAAAGCAGAGCAGCTTGTGAAGACTCCTGCTCCCAAACTTCTTTGGTGCGCCCGCGTGCCGAACCGAAACCCCCGTACCGAAACGGCTCGATACAAATATACGTACCGTTACACCCCTAGTGGCGTATATTTTTTTTGTGGGTGTGTGTGTGTGTGTATAAGCCCATAGTGTGTCTCTGTTCCGCGGCCTTGATGTATTTGCCGTCGCTAGTCCAAAGTTCACAACAACAGGTGTGTATCCATGAGAGACAAAAAAAAAGGGAGTTTGTTGTGTCTTCGCTTGCAGTGATCTTCGGGAGAGTCTCGAAGCCAGGGAAACAATCCAAGTTAAAAAGATTTGTATGCGAGTGAAAATAAAATTTGGTTTTCACTCTAAAATTGTCTATGACTGGTCCTCAAAAACTGCGGGGTAGACAGTCCGATGTAATCCACAGTTCTTCCCGCATCCTCCAATCATTTGTGGCAGCTTTGGGGTACTTTGAAGACTGCCTGCAACTTCCAATTTGTCGACAAACCAGAGCAACGCTTGCTCCAATCAGCAGATGTCCGGTTGTCATAATTCCGAATAGGTGGATATCTTCACGTCCTCGACAGAAAAGGGTCGCCAGGCACGCGGCCCTCCTTCTTCTCCCAAGAGTCCGTCTTCGTCACGACAAGCGGGTTCCCCCAAATCCAAGATCTTGTCAATTTTGTTGAGGCCAGTTAAATAGTTCCGGTGTTTAGATTTGGAGAGCAGTGCAAAAGGAGGTAACAAGAAAGTTAAAGACAAGACAAAACAAAGAAACAAGCAGGAGAGATAAGGGAGAAGAAAGGGGAGCGTCCACCCTCGATGAGTGCCAGAGAGAAAAGCCAACTGAGAAGGTGCCTGGTATGTTTACGTAACATATTATGGTAAGAGTCATTCAAATAACTATAACATATAGAACATGCTATACGTTTACCAAACAATCTGTCACTCCTAATCGCTAAATCCCATGAAATCTTATACGTCTAGTCTTTTACGTGAATGAGCTAAATAATATTATTTGATATTTTACGGTAATGTGTTAATAATTTCACACATAAGTCGCTCCTGAGTATAAGTCGCACCCCGGGCCAAACTATGAAAAAAACTGCGACTTATAGTCCGAAAAATACGGTACATACAGAACAAACAGAAATTACATTTTTAATAACATTGTTTTTTGGAAGTTCACCGATGATGAATAAAATACTTCTTGAAAAGTTGCGGTTGAAAACGGATGGATAAATTAAAATACATGAGAATGTTTGGCCACGGGATTAGGTCTCTGCTTTTTGCAGATGATGTAGTCCTGATGGCTTCATCTGACCGGGATCTTCAGCTCTCACTGGATCGGTTCGCAGCCGAGTGTGAAGCGACCGGAATGAGAATCAGCACCTCCAAGTCCGAGTCCATGGTTCTCGCCCGGAAAAGGGTGGAGTGCCATCTCCGGGTTGGGGAGGAGACCCTGCCCCAAGTGGAGGAGTTCAAGTACCTAGGAGTCTTGTTCACGAGTGGGGGAAGAGTGAATCGTGAGATCGACAGGCGGATCGGTGCGGCGTCTTCAGTAATGCGGACGTTGTATCGATCCGTTGTGGTGAAGAAGGAGCTGAGCCGGAAGGCAAAGCTCTCAATTTACCGGTCGATCTACGTTCCCATCCTCACCTATGGTCATGAGCTTTGGGTCATGACCGAAAGGATAAGATCACGGGTACAAGCGACCGAAATGAGTTTCCTCAGCCGGGTGGCGGGGCTCTCCCTTAGAGATAGGGTGAGAAGCTCTGCCATCCGGGAGGAACTCAAAGTAAAGCCGCTGCTCCTTCACATCGAGAGGAGCCAGATGAGGTGGTTCGGGCATCTGGTCAGGATGCCACCCGAACGCCTCCCTAGGGAGGTGTTTAGGGCACGTCCAGCTGGTAGGAGGCCACGGGGAAGACCCAGGACACGTTGGGAAGACTGTGTCTCCCGGCTGGCCTGGGAACGCCTCGGGATCCCCCGGGAAGAGCTAGACGAAGTGGCTGGAGATAGGGAAGTCTGGGCTTCCCTGCTTAGGCTGCTGCCCCCGCGACCCGACCTCGGATAAGCGGAAGATGATGGATGGATGGATGGATGGATGGATGGAGAATGTTTAATATTTGGAATGTTATTTTTAACATTGTGATTACCAGCGTAATTATTCATCACTTATGTTGAGCAATGTCAGCCAAGATTTATCTGAGAGCCAGATGCAGTCATCAAAAGAGCCACATCTGGCTCCAAAGTCAAAGGTTCCCTACCCCTGATGTAGAGGCTGGGATTTATGTATGAAAAAAAATATAAAGTTTGCACTAGTGTTGTAACGATACCAATATTTTGGTACCGGTGCCGGTACTAAAAAAAAAAATCCTGTATTCTTTGGTACGTTTCAGTGCTTTTCCAAATAAAGGGGACCAGAAAAAAAATGGCATTATTGGCTTTATTTTAACAACAAAGTATTGGGCAGAGGTGCGTAGGAACGCGCTACATTTACTCCGTTACATCTACTTGAGTATTTTTTGGGATAAATTGTACTTCTAAGAGTAGTTTTTATGCAACATACTTTTACTTTTACTTGAGTATATTTATAGAGAAGAAACGCTACTTTTACTCCGCTCCATTTATGTACATTCAGCTCGTTACTCGCTACTTTTTTTTTATCGATCTGTTAATGTTTGTTTTGGTTTGTCAGACAGACCTTCTATGTAGGATACGCATGCCTGCGTTTCACCAATCACATGGTGACGTTGGACCAATCAAACAGAGCCAGGCGGTCACATGACCGTCTCACGTTCAACCCGACTTAAGTTGAAAAACTTATTGGGGTGCTACCATCTAGTGGTCAATTGTACGGAATATGTACTGTACTGTGCAATCTACTAATAAAAGTTTCAATCAATCAATCAAAAGTTTAAAGGAAAAAAGACACTTTTATTTCAACCGTACTTCCCGTCAAAAGCCTTTATAAAGACTGACCGCACAGTTCCTGTCTTCACAATAAAAGTGCCGCTCCATCGCGCCTGCGCTAACAAAATAAGAGTCTCCGAAAGCCAGCGCAAACAAGCTAGCAAGATACGGAGTTTGCCGCCAATGTATTTCTTGTAAAGTGTATAAAAACGAATATGGAAGCTGGACAAATAAGATGCCAAAAACCAACGACTTTCATGTGGTATTAGACAGAAAGGAGGAACTTTTTTTCTCCTCCGTTTGAAAACGTGGACGTTATCAGCACTATACTGTCTGATTCCAATCAATGCAAGTCATCAGAATCAGGTAATACACCAACTTATATTCTTGTCTTCATGAAAGATAGGAATCTATATGTTAAACATGCATGTATATTCATTAAAACGCCTTTAACATGTGAACAAAAACGGCAAAATAAATAAATATAAATTATATACGCTATATATAAATGTATGTATGTATGTATATATATATATATATATATATATATATATATATATATATATATATATATATATATATATATATATATATATATATATATATATATACACTGTGTATGTATATGTATATATGAGGTAGATCACCTCGACTTGGTCATTAATTAAGTAATTGATTAACGTTGAAAAACTTATTGGGGGGTTACCATTTAGTGGTCAATTGTACGGAATATGTACTGTACTGTGCAATCTACTAATACAAGTTTCAATCAATCAATCAATGAATGTCTACTGAGCCTAAGGTGCTATTAAGTTATTGTGGCTCAATGTGCCTTAATTTTTTTTATTTTACTGTATTATTATTTAATATATATTATTGTTTTAGTTGCTCAAGAGACATTCCTGGCTCTGAATTTGCTCATTGCTATTTTTATGTTTTTGTGCATTATTTGTTGCTGTAATCATTAAACAAGCAGGTTACTCATCAGTTACTCAGTACTTGAGTAGTTTTTTCACAACATACTTTTTACTTTTACTCAAGTAAATATTTGGGTGACTACTCCTTACTTTTACTTGAGTAATAAATCTCTAAAGTAACAGTACTCTTACTTGAGTACAATTTCTCGCTACTCTACCCACCTCTGGTATTGGGACACATTAAACATATGTTTCCTATTGCAAGTTTTTCCTTAAATAAAATAGTGAACACAGTAGACAACTTGTCTTTTATTATTAAGTAAGCAAACAAAGGCGCCTAATTAGTCTGCTGATATATGCAGGAACATATGGTGTCATTAATCAACTTGTTCATTTACTGTTAATAACTCCATCGTTGATATGTTGTCTATTGCCATTGTTGGTATTGGTCATTCTTCTTACATCGCTACAAGTCATTAGTCATTACATAACAGTGAAATAATTATTGTTATCTGTGGTGAGGCCACCATGATATACCATTTGTATTATAATTGGTGAACAAAATACCAGTGAAGCTCTATGTATTAATCACTGAATGGAGAATCAATCAATCAATCAATGTTTACTTATATAGCCCTAAATCACTAGTGTCTCAAAGGGCTGCACAAACCACCACGACATCCTCGGTAGGCCCACATAAGGGCAAGGAAAACTCACACCCAGTGGGACATTGGTGACAATAATGACCCAGTGGGATGTCGGTGACAATAATGACTATGAGAACCTTAGAGAGGAGGAAAGCAATGGATGTCGAGCGGGTCTAACATGATACTGTGAAAGTTCAATCCATAATGGATCCAACACAGTCGCGGGAGTCCAGTCCAAAGCGGATCCAACACAGCAGCGAGAGTCCCGTTCACAGCGGAGCCAGCAGGAAACCATCCCAAGCGGAGGCGGATCAGCAGCGCAGAGATGTCCCCAGCCGATACACAGGCAAGCAGTACATGGCCACCGGATCGGACCGGACCCCCTCCACAGGGGAGAGTGGGACATAGAAGAAAAAGAAAAGAAACAGCAGATCAACTGGTCTAAAAAGGGAGTCTATTTAAAGGCTAGAGTATACAAATAAGTTTTAAGGTGAGACTTAAATGCTTCTACTGAGGTGGCATCTCGAACTGTTACCGGGAGGGCATTCCAGAGTACTGGAGCCCGAACGGAAAACGCTCTATAGCCCGCAGACTTTTTTTGGGCTTTGGGAATCACTAACAAGCCGGAGTCCTTTGAACGCAGATTTCTTGCCGGGACATATGGTACAATACAATCGGCAAGATAGGATGGAGCTAGACCGTGTAGTATTTTATACGTAAGTAGTAAAACCTTAAAGTCACATCTTAAGTACACAGGAAGCCAGTGCAGGTGAGCCAGTACAGGCGTAATGTGATCAAACTTTCTTGTTCTTGTCAAAAGTCTAGCAGCCGCATTTTGTACCAACTGTAATCTTTTAATGCTAGACATGGGGAGACCCGAAAATAATACGTTACAGTAGTCGAGGCGAGACGTAACAAACGCATGGATAATGATCTCAGCGTCTTTAGTGGACAGAATGGAGCGAATTTTAGCGTTTGGTTTAAGCCAGGTTTCGCTGAGACCGATGACGTTAAGATTGTTGTCTCTGATGACATCATTAACTAATAACGTTTTGGGAGACAATGATCTTATGTTAAAAAAACCTATATTATAGGTAGTGGGCCGTTTTAGGGAGTTTTTGATCAAATTATCCGTAGTAGCAATATTAATAATGTTGTGTTTATTATGCCCAGTGCATTTAGTATAGTTACGACCATATCTAGGAATTGATACGACAGGAATTTTCCGATTGTTTGTTTGTTGCTTTGATAAACTGCACGCATCATGGTTAGCCACCTCAGTAACGGGGATTTTCCGATTGTTTGTTTGTTGCTTTGATAAACTGCACGCATCATGGTTAGCCACCTCAGTAACGGGGATTTTCCGATTGTTTGTTTGTTGCTTTGATAAACTGCACGCATCATAGTTAGCCACCTCAGTAAGACACATGTCCAACTCTGAAACACTCAAAGCAGAAAAAACGTGTTCTAATTTAACTGACTCCTTACCCAGACCAGTAATCTCGCATTTTCCATTTAAATCTGGCTGCAGGATGGAGGGAAGTGGTGTTCTGTGGGGATTAGCCTTCTGCTTTGTTTTTAGCCCCGCTCGACATCCGCGTTTCCGATCACACCGCTGGCGTCTGCTCCGTAGACGGCCCCCGCTGCTACTAGACTCCCCTGCTTCACAGGCCGCTGGATGTAGCCGCCGACGTATTCCCATGCTAGTTAGCATGTTTAGCACGCACGCGTCTATCAGTCCAAAACGGCCCGATATGTCCATATCCAGAAGTGTCTGGCGGTCGTACGTGATCACGGAGTGACCACGATGTGAGCCAGCCATAAAGTCTGTGGAATTGTCAACTGGGGGTGGGATTGAATAAATGATCTTCTTACAGGTTATGAGTTATTTTCTTATCTTTTTATCTTTGTTCCTTTCAGGCAATATTAGAGCATCATGTTCACATATAGTACATTACTTGTTGCATTATATTAATGAAGATTGTACTTTTTCTGCGTCATTGCCTGAAATAAATGAATGAAATGAATGAATGAATTTAGTTCTACAGTAAAAGTATCATTGGTGTACTGAGTACTGTAAGACTTTTATTTAAGTTAACATTTTTTGAACATCACTTTTAAATGGTAAATTATTTTTTGTATTCCTTAATTACTTGTATACATCTGTGCTTCTCACCAGTGCTTTGCTTCTTCTTTTTGTGCAGCCCTTTGAGACACTAGGGATTTAGGGCTATATAAGTAAACATTGATTGATTGATTGATTTTTCTGGTTCTTTAAACCTATTCTTCTTTGATCGTCTTCTAGTTGTTGTTCTTTTTGGTTTTTGTTTTTCTTCTTGTTCTTGTTCATCTTCTTTTCTTCATTTTCCTATTCTTTTTTGGGTTTTTTTGATCTTTTGTCTTTTCTTCTACTTCTTGTTATTTTTCGCTCTTCTTTTTCTACTACTTTTTTGCCTTCATTAAAGGGGAACATTATCACCAGACCTATGTAAGCGTCAATATATACCTCGATGTTGCAGAAAAAAGGCTATATATTTTTTTAACCGATTTCCGAACTCTAAATGGGTGAATTTTGGCGAATTAAACGCCTTTCTATTATTCGCTCTCGGAGTGATGACGTCACATCGTGACCTCACCTAGGTCGTCAATCTGCCATTTTCTCAAACACATTCTAAACATCGAGTCAAATCAGCTCTGTTATTTTCCGTTTTTTCGACTGTTTTCTGTACCTTGGAGACATCATGCCTGGTCGGTGTGTTGTCGGAGGGTGTAACAACACGATCAGGGACGGATTCAAGTTGTCTTACGTGGAGTGTGCATCGATTAGCACGGCATGCTAATCAATGCTAACATGCTATTTAGGCTAGCTGTATATACATATTGCATCGTTATGCCTCATTTGTAGCTATATTTGCATCCAGCCTTTCCCTCCACCCACATTTAATGCCAAACAAACACTTACCAATCGACGGATTCAAGTTGCACCATGCAGTGTCAAAAGATCAGAAAGTCCCTTGTCTGCACATTTTATCAGCAATGCTACGACAGACATGGCACAGAGATGTGTGGATACCCTGTGACACTCAAAGCAGATTAATTTCCAACGATAAAGTCAACGAAATCACAAAGGTGAGTTTTGTTGATGTTATTGACTTATGTGCTAATCAGACATATTTGGTCGCGGCATGACTGCCAGCTAATCGATGCTAACATGCTATTTAGGCTAGCTGTATGTACATTTGTAGCTATATTTGCATCCAGCCTTTCCCTCCACCCGCATTTAATGCCAAAAAAACACTTACCAATCGACGTATTTAAGTTGCTCCTACACATTTTACCGGCGATGCTACGACAGACATGGCACAGAGGTGTATGGATACTCTGCAACACTCAATTGTTGGTTGGAAGGCGATCGCCAAATAGCTTAAATAGCTATTCGCTCAATAGCTTCAGTTTCTTCTTCAATTTTGTTTTCGTTATCTGCCTCCATACTCCAACCATCCGTTTCAATACATGCGTAATCTGTTGAATCGCTTAAGCCACTGAAATCCGAGTTTGAATCCGAGCTAATGTCGCTATATCTTGCCGTGCTATCCGCCATGTTGGCATCACTAAATGACATCACAGGAAAATGGACGATGGATTTAAAGAAAGCGAAAATCCGGCACTTTAAAACTTTTTTTCGGGATATTCCATGATGGGTAAAATTTCAAAAAAAAACTTTGAAAAATAAAATAAGCCACTGGGAACTGATTTTTATTGGTTTGAACCCTTCTGAAATTGTGATAGTGTTCCGCTTTAAACTCATTTTTTATTTTACTTTACTTCTTTTTTGTTGTTATTTTGTTTCACTTCTTGTTCTTTGATCTTGTTTTCTTATTATTTTCCTTCTTTGATCTCCTTTTTGAACTTTGATATTGTTCTTCTTCCTTTTCTTCTTCTTCTTTTTGTTGATTTTCTTGTTATTCTTCTTCTCCTTCTTCCACTTATTATTTTTCTTATTTTTGTTCTTGCTGCTTTTGTTCTTCTTTTTCTTCCTATTATTGTTCTTTTTCTGCTCCTTAACTTTCTTTTTTCACTTCTTTCTATTCTTTCTCTTCCTTTACATGTGTTGTAGTTATTTTGGTTCTTCTTTCTCCTCCACGTTTTCTATTCCTTCCCCTTCTTCTCCTTGCTCTTCTTCATTGTTCCATCCATCCATCCATTATCTACCGCTTATTCCCTTTTGGGGTCGCGGGGGCTGCTGTTTTCCCTAAAAAATGCCTTTCTTTGTATATACAGCTCCCTTTGACAACTAACTAACTCACGGATCAGTGGTCAAAAGTCAAGAACAAATAATGTACATATACAAGTACATATACATACATACACTCATGCATATAATCACGTTTCATCAAACATATATTAACGTTGTTGCCCTAAGGCAGGTGTCGGAAACCCAAAATGTTGAAAGAGCTCTGTCTTCCTTTTCTTCTCTTTCCATCCCCTTTTGCTCCGGCTCAGCTGCACCAAATAATAATATAAATACCGTATTTTTTGGACTATAAGTCGCAGTTTTTTTCATAGTTTGGCCGGGGGTGCGACTTATACTCAGGAGCGACTTATGTGGGAAATTATTAACACATTACCGTAAAATATCAAATAATATTATTTATCTCATTCGCGGAAGAGACCAAGAAAATGTCAGCAATCGTCACACACACGTCAACCAATAAGAATTTGGCGGGAGAGGGTCATGGCCGAATTGCATTGTGGGTCATATGATGCTAACTGCTATATGATGTATGCTACTGCCGTAGCTATTAAAATGGATCATTTCATCGTTGGCGGTAACTTATAAAAACTGAGAAGGGCTGAACAAAAATGGCACCGTAAAGGAAATCATGTACTGCAGATTACAAGCTGGACGTAGTGAAATATGCAGCAGAAAACCACAAGAGGAAGCGGCGCATACCTTTGGAGTTGGCAGAGTTGTTTGGAAGCGACATCGAAGAAGAAGATTTCATCGGATTTATCAATTAGGAGTGACAGATTGTTTGGTAAACGCATAGCATGTTCTATATGTTATAGTTATTTGAATGACTCATACCATAATTTGTTAAAGGGGAACATTATCACCAGACCTATGTAAGCGTCAAAATATACCTTGATGTTGCAGAAAAAAGACTATATATTTTTTTAACCGATTTCCGAACTCTGAATGGGTGAATTTTGGCGAATTAAACGCCTTTCTGTTTATCGCTCTCTTTGTGACGACGTCACATCGGTCGTCAACGCCATGTTTCCCTACCACATCGAGTCGAATCAGCTCTGTTATTTTCCGTTTTTTCGACTGTTTTCCATACCTTGGAGACATCATGCCTCGTTGGTGTGTTGTCGGGGGGTGTAACAACACTATCAGGGACGGATTCAAGTTGATTTACGTAAAATGTGCATCGATTAGCACGGCATGCTAATCGAGGCTAACATGCTATTTAGGCTAGCTGCGTGCATTCCTATTTGTAGATATATTTACATCTAGCCTTTCCCATCACCCACATTTAATGCCAAAAAAACACTTACCAATCGACGGATTTAAGTTGCTCCAGTGTCAAGAGATGTGAAAATCCCTTGTTTGGTTTTCACAGGCGATGCTATGACAGAGATGGCACAGAGATGACAAGAATGTCTGGATATCCTGCGACACTCAAAGCAGATGCATTCCCAAGGATAAAGTCAACAAAATCACACAGGTGAGTTTTGTTGTTATTGACTTATTGATCCAGTGTCAATGCGAAAGTCCTGATCGGTTGGTCTGCACATTTTACCGGCGATGCTAACGCAGAATAGCATTAGCATGGCCGAATTCGCTCAATAGCTTCAGTTTCTTCTTCAATTTCGGTTTTGCTATTTGCCTCCATACTCCAACCATCTGTTTCAATACATGCGTAATCTGTTGAATCGCTTAAGCCGCTGAAATCCGAGACTGAATCCGAGCTAATGTCGCTATATCTTGCTGTGCTATTCGCCATTGTTTGTATTGGAATCGCTATGTGACGTCTCAGGGAAATAGACAGTGGCATCGCAAATAAGGATAATCCGGCAGATGTAAAATTTTGAAAAAAACGTCGAAAAACAAAATAAGCCACTGGGAACTGATTTTGAAACTGAAATTGTGCTAATGTTCCCCATTAAGTTAACATCATATGCACATTCTCAGTTGGTTATTTATGCGTCATATAACGTACACCAGTGGTTCCCCCTGGGGGCGGTGGAAAGATCTGGGGGGGGCGGTGAGGAAGAAGGGGGCGGTAGGGGGGCGGCAGTCCGAAGTCGAAGTCAGAAGTTCGAACGTTTGTTTGACGATTTGTACACAACACGTGCAGCAGGACGAGTCAGTGGACGACGCATCAGGGTCCGGTTACCACACGCCAACATCATATTTAGTAGAACGGGGCTTCAGTGCAGTCGCCTTGTTTCTTTCCAAGCAAAGAAACCGACTAAAAATTACTGACTGCCGGGATCAACGACTTCTTCTTAGTGAGTTCGAGCCTGATGTTGAGAAGCTTATGTCCCTGCACCAAGCACATCCATCCCATTAATATTAAGTGTGAGACAATGAAGGTTACTGGTGGAATGTTTATTTACCATTCTATGTTGCTGAAACAGTTAAAACTGCTAAAAAATAAATTTGTTTACTAAATTGGGTTTTATTTGTGAAATACAGATTTGTGTTTAACCTTTCTCTTTTCAAATTGCAATATACCAAATATCAAGAAAGAGCTGTTTGTTTCCATATGTGTCTGTGTGTGTGTGTGGGGGGGAGCCAAGGGGGCGCCAGCCTGCAAAAGTTTGGGAACCATTGACGTACACTTATTCAGCCTGTTGTTCACTATTCTTTATTTATTTTAAATTGCCTTTCAAATGTCTATTCTTGGTGTTGGATTTTATCAAATTAATTTCCCCCAAAAATGCGACTCATACTCCAGTGCGACGTATATATGTTTTTTTTCCTTCTTTATTATGCATTTTCGGCCGGTGCGACGTATACTCCGGAGCGATTTAAAATCCGAAAAATACGGTACATTTTATAAAGACAAATACAAATAAAGCAACAAGGGAAGTATCCCACACTTCTCTTTTGTAAAGTAAATTTTTACAGCCGATATGGGAATCTACATCAACGATATGATTTGCCTGAGAAGTTGGACAGGACAAAAAATAAAAAATCAAGGACCCGAAAAAAAATATTCCCAAGTAGGAATATTTGAAACAATGTAAGTGTGGGTTTGATGAGGATGACTAGGACAAGACCGATTCCTGGTAATAATAATAATTTATTTTGATGTCAAGATGGCAGCCCCAGAACAAGCGAAATATGAGCGCCTGTCTTCTGGGTCACTGTGTCTGGTTTCCCGTAGCGCTCAGTCACATGACTTCATCAGCACCAGAGCGCTGGCAGTGGCGAGAACAATTCCCCAAAGCGTCGTGGTGGTCGCTGAGGGGCCGCAGACATGTGTAATTAGCTATAAAATACAGCCGCGTGAGGGTCCGCCCAGGGGCACCCAGGCCCCGGGCCGGCGAGCTTTGAGCTGCCAGCGCACACAGACAATTAAGTCCAAATGAAAAATTGATTTCCACTCATCCTGAATGGATGTTAAAACAAAGCACGTAGTAAATAGCGAGGCGTGACAGGCGGGAGTGCCGGCCGCTGTGGACCCGGGCGCTTGTTAGCCTCACCAAGCGCCAGCTTATCGATCGATGGCGGTGACAGCGGCAAATTTGAACGTAGCCCAGAAGAAATATAATTCAATAAACACGTCCGGAGGGGTCTTGGATTCTATGTGGCAGCGTGGGCACGGGTGGCGACTGTAATATGTTCCTGTTGTTTAGCTTGTCGCTAGCAGGTGTGAGATTGATGGCGTCAACGCCCAGCTCGGAATTCGAGTAATGTGAAGAGCACGCTTACGTCTCACCGCGATGGAACTTTTTGGAAAGAGCCCGCAATTTAAAAGCAATTAACGTCACTGGTGGCAAAACTCGGTCTTCGCGAATTAGCGACGGTTGGCTGTTGTTTTTACGAAACGGCGTGCAAAACACTGCAAAGTGCTACTTTGTCCTCCCTCCCGAGCTCGACCCACACCAGTTTGCCTACAGAGCCAACAGGTCCACAGAGGACGCCATCGCCACAGCCCTACACTCCTCCCTGGGTCACCTGGAGACGGGGGGGAGCTACGTGCGGCTGCTTTTTGTGGATTATAGCTCGGCATTTAACACCATTATTCCTGATAGACTGGTGTCCAAACTGTCGGACCTGGGTCTCTCGAACTCCATCTGCATGTGGATTAAGGACTTCTTATCCAACCGCCCCCAGAGGGTGCAGTTGGGTCGCCACATGTCATCAAGCCTGCACCTCAGTACCGGCTCTCCACAAGGCTGCGTGCTGAGCCCCCTTCTCTACTCCATCTACACATACGACTGCACACCTGCCCACTCCAGCAACTCCATCATCAAATTTGCGGATGACACCACCGTAGTGGGGCTCATCTCAGAGGGAGACGAGGCTGCATATCGGGATGAGGTGGAGAAGCTGTCGGATTGGTGCAAAGTCAACAACCTGGCCCTGAACACCTCCAAGACCAAGGAGCTGGTCATAGACTTCAGGAGGAAAAAAACGGACATCCTGCCCCTGATCATCAGTGGTGACTGTGTGGAGAGGGTCTCCGACTTCCGCTCCCTGGGAGTCCACCTGGCCAACGACCTATCCTGGAGCACCAACACCACGGCTACCATCAAGAAGGCACACCAGAGACTGCACTTCCTGAGAATACTCAGGAACAACCACCTCTCACAGGAACTGCTGGTGTCCTTCTACCGGCGCTCCATTGAGAGCATCCTGACCTACTGCATCTGCGTGTGGTTCAGCAGCTGCACGGCCGCAGAGAGAACGGCGCTCCAGAGAGTCATAAAGACCGCCCAGAAGTTAATCGGATGCCCCCTCCCCCCCCTGGCTGACCTGTACAGCTCCCGCTGTCTCAGGAAAGCACAGAGCATCCTGAAAGACCCATTCCACCCCGGGCACAGCCACCTGGAACTGCTACCCTCAGGCAGACGCTACAGGGTGCTAAAAGCGAGCACCAATCGACTAAAAAATAGCTTTTACCCAAGAGCCATAGTAGCATTAAACAGGCACTGAGTGAGCACAATATGTCCATCATGTCTTTTTTTTTTATTTATTTATTTATTTATTTTTTTTTTATTTATACTACCATATTGTATATGCACCTTAGGAGGAGCTGCTCCAATTTCGTTGTTCTTTGAACCTGTTCATTGCAATAATGACAATAAAACTCTATTCTATTCTACTTTCGTCTTAGTGCAATTGAACGTAGCTTTTTTTTTTTTTTTACATGTACGACAAACCTTTACTAACTGCTGCGTAGGGATGGTTCTTTAATTTAGTACTCGTCGTCGGCGATCACTGGAAAGGAGTATGATTGTCCTCCTGTTGGAGGGACTGCCTTCAGGAGAACATCTGTGCTTGGAATCTATTAAAGTGGGGAGACTGGTGCACAGACAGCCACCACACTGTCCTTGGCAAAGTGAAAGCCAGGGTCCAATGGCATGGAGACCAAAACAATTGGGGGACAATTTTTGCTGCAGCCTTCATCTGCCTTTTTGACCGTTGTGGAGCTTCTATGCCAGGGGTCGGGAACCTTTTTGGCTGAGAGAGTCAAGAAAGCCAAATATTTTCAAATGTATTTCCGTGATTATTTTAAACCTCGAATACAATTGTCAGGTTCAAACACTGATGACATCTATTAAATAAGACAAGAATCCATCCATCCATCCATCCATCCATTTTTCTACCACTTATTCCCTTTCGGGGTCGCGGGGGGCGCTGGCGCCTATCTCAGCTACAATCGGGCGGAAGGCGGGGTACAACCTGGACAAGTCGGCACCTCATCGCAGGGCCAACACAGATAGACAGACAACATTCACACTCACATTCACACACTAGGGCCAATTTAGTGTTGCCAATCAACCTATCCCCAGGTGCATGTATTTGGAGGTGGGAGGAAGCCGGAGTACCCGGAGGGAACCCACGCGTTCACGGGGAGAACATGCAAACTCCACACAGAAAGATCGCGAGCCCGGATTTGAACCCAGGACTGCAGGACCTTCGTATTGTGAGGCAGACGCACTAACCCCTCTGCCACCGTGAAGCCCAAGTACGACAAACCTTTACTAACTGCTGCGTAGGGATGGTTCTTTAATTTAGTACTCGTCGTCGGCGATCACTGGAAAGGAGTATGATTGTCCTCCTGTTGGTGGGACTGCCTTCAGGAGAACATCTGTGCTTGGAATCTATTAAAGTGGGGAGACTGGTGCACAGACAGCCACCACACTGTCCTTGGCAAAGTGAAAGCCAGGGTCCAATGGCATGGAGACCAAGACAATTGGGGGACAATTTTTGCTGCAGCCTTCATCTGCCTTTTTGACCGTTGTGGAGCTTCTATGCCAGGGGTCGGGAACCTTTTTGGCTGAGAGAGTCATGAATGCCAAATATTTTCAAATGTATTTCCGTGATTATTTTAAACCTCAAATACAATTGTCAGGTTCAAACACTGATGACATCTATTAAATAAGACAAGAATCCATCCATCCATTTTTCTACCACTTATTCCCTTTCGGGGTCGCGGGGGGCGCTGGCGCCTATCTCAGCTACAATCGGGCGGAAGGCGGGGTACACCCTGGACAAGTCGCCACATCATCGCAGGGCCAACACAGATAGACAGACAACATTCACACTCACATTCACACACTAGGGCCAATTTAGTGTTGCCAATCAACCTATCCCCAGGTGCATGTCTTTGGAGGTGGGAGGAAGCCGGAGTACCCGGAGGGAACCCACGCGTTCACGGGGAGAACATGCAAACTCCACACAGAAAGATCGCGAGCCCGGATTTGAACCCAGGACTGCAGGACCTTCGTATTGTGAGGCAGACGCACTAACCCCTCTGCCACCGTGAAGCCCAAGTACGACAAACCTTTACTAACTGCTGCGTAGGGATGGTTCTTTAATTTAGTACTCGTCGTCGGCGATCACTGGAAAGGAGTATGATTGTCCTCCTGTTGGTGGGACTGCCTTCAGGAGAACATCTGTGCTTGGAATCTATTAAAGTGGGGAGACTGGTGCACAGACAGCCACCACACTGTCCTTGGCAAAGTGAAAGCCAGGGTCCAATGGCATGGAGACCAAGACAATTGGGGGACAATTTTTGCTGCAGCCTTCATCTGCCTTTTTGACCGTTGTGGAGCTTCTATGCCAGGGGTCGGGAACCTTTTTGGCTGAGAGAGTCCATCCATCCATCCATTTCCTACCGCTTATTCCCTTTTGGGGTCGCGGGGGGCGCTGGCGCCTATCTCAGCTACAATCGGGCGGAAGGCGGGGTACACCCTGGACAAGTCGCCACCTCATCGCAGGGCCAACACAGATAGACAGACAACATTCACACTCACATTCACACACTAGAGCGAGTCATGAAAGCCAAATATTTTAAAATGTATTTCCGTGATTATTTTAAACCTCGAATACAACTGTCAGGTTCAAACACTGATGACATCTATTAAATAAGACAAGAATCAAGGAATTAAATAGAGACTGGATTCAATTTAGCTCAATGAGGAGAAACCTGTAGACTTGTACCCTTGTACAGTGTCGTCCCACGCTCTGACAAGAGAATTCGACGCCTCCTCTTTCATTTGGACTTTCCCAGATTACAACAACTAAATCTGTGCATCTCGTATTCTTTTTAATAACATTGTTATTCTGAAGCTAACCAATAATAAATAAAATACGTTTGACCATTCATGCGGCTTCTTGAACAGGTGCGGTAGAAACGGATGGATGGATTCAAATGCATGAGAATGTTTTATATTTTGAACGTTATTTACCAGCGGAATTATTCATTACTTATCCTGTTAAACAACGTCAGCTAAGATTTATCTGAGATCCAGAGACAGTCATCAAAAGAGCCACATCTGGCTCTAGAGCCATAGGTTCCCTACCCCTGTTCTATGCCGTTGAGGTCTTTTCCGACCAAGTCGTTACAGCAGGGGTCTGGAACCTTTTTGGCTGAGAGAGCCATACAAGCCAAATATTTTAAAAAGTATTTCTGTGAGAGCCATATAAAAAAATGTTTAAGACTGAATACAACAATGAGTGAATTTTTAAGTAAGACCAACACTTTTAGGGTATAATAAGTATCTTATTATTTTTAATAACATTGTTATTCTGAAGCTAACCAACCATTAATGCAACTTGTTGAACTGGTGCGGTAGAAACCGGATGGATGGATAAAAATGCATGAGAATGTTTTATATTTTGAACGTTATTTTTGACACTGTGATAATAACAATGTTATTAAAAATAATAAGATACTTATTATACCCTAAAAGTGTTGGTCTTACTTAAAAAATCACTCATTGTTGTATTCAGTCTTAAACATTTTTATATATGGCTCTCACAGAAATACTTTTAAAAATATTTGGATTATTCATTACTTACCTGAGAGCCAGGTGCAGTCATCAAAAGAGCCACATCTGGCTCTAGAGCCATAGGTTCCCTACCCCTGCGTTACAGGATGTGTCCTCTTTTCAGAGGCGGTATAGTAGCGAATATGACTAATTAGTATCGCGGTATTATACTAATAACGGTATACCATATACCGGATTTCCTTGCGCCTGCCTTGGATTACTGCCGGGTCAAACTCGCTTCCCAAAATAATTAGCGCATGCTTAGTATTACTGCCTGGTCAGACGTGTGACGTCACGAGTGACACTTCCCCTGTCATCATTTTCAAAATGGAGGAGGCCGATCTCAATACCTGTAATTTGAAATCGCATAAAGGGAAGAAGCTTGAGAGCTATTCAGTAGGATTTAAGGTCCAAGCTTACATCACACTCAAATTTTTACTGCATACCTTTGGTAAGTGCCGCAGTGAGACGAGGTTTTGAAATAATTAGCACATGCTTACTTTTACCGCATGCCTTTGGTAAGCGCAGGAGTGAGAAGAGGTTTCAAAGTAATTAGCGCCCCGGCAGCAATTCAAGGAAATACGGTAACCCTAATGAACACACACAAATGTAACAAAAATTGGTACTGTAAAGCAGTGGTCCCCAACCTTTTTGTTTCCGCGGACCGGTCAACGCTTAATAATTTGTCCCGCGGGGGGGAATCAATTTTTAAATTTTTATTTTATTTATTTTTTTTTCATGAAAAAGGGAGGTTTTTGTGGTTGGTGCACTAATTGTAAGTGTATATTGTGTTTTTTATGTTGATTTAATAAAAAGAAGAAATATATATATATATGTATATATATATATATATATATATATATATATATATGTATATATATATATATATATATATATATATATATATATATATATATATATATATATATATATGTGTATATAAGTTTTTTTTTTTTTTTTTAATAAAAATGAATAAAAAAATATTCCGTGGCCCGGAACCAATAGGGCCACGGGTATCGATTACCAGGTATCAAGAATCGGTACCGTATCGTTTCAAACTTGAAAGCTACCCATCCCTAATTTCTAAAGATGTCTGATAATATCGGACTGCCGATATTATCGTCCGATAAATGCTTTAAAATGTAATATCGGAAATTATCGGTATCGGTTTTAAAAAGTAAAATGTATGACTTTTTAAAACGCCGCTGTACCAATTGGTACATGGATGTAGGGAGAAGTACAAAGCGCCAATAAAACTTGAAAGGTCCTGCCTTTGCGTGCCGGCCCAATCACATAATATCTACGGCTTTTCACACAATACACACACTACGCCTTGTCACATAATTTTGGCAGCAATAACGCACACACAAGTGAATGCATGCATACTTGGTCAACAGCCATACAGGTCAGACTAAGGGTGTCCTTATAAACAACTTTAAAACTGTTACAAACATGTGCCGCACTGTGAACCCACACCAAACAAGAATGACAAACACATTTCGGGAGAACATCCGCACCGTAACACAACATAAAAACAACAGAACAAATACCCAGAAGCCCTTGCAGCACTAACTCTTCCATGACGGTACAATATACACCCCAGACATCCCCAACTCCCCCGCCCCCCACCTCAAACCTGTCCACCACAACCTCCACATGCTCTCTCAGGGAGAGCATGTCCCAAATTCCAAGCTGCTGTTTTGAGGCATGTTAAAAAAAAAAAAATGCACTTTGTGACTTCAATAATAAATATGGCAGTGCCATGTTGGCATTTTTTTCCATAACTTGAGGTGATTTACTTTGGAAAACCTTGTTACATTGTTTAATGCATCACAACAAAATGAGGCATTATAATGTGTTAATTCCACAACTGTATATATCGGTATCTGTTGACATTGGAATCAGTATTTAAGAGTTCGAGAATATCGAAATATCGGATATCGGCAAAAAAGCCATTATCGGGGATCTCTACTAATTTTGTCCAATCACGGGGCCGTAAATTATTCATGGTGACATGACTTGAGGATGCTCAAAGTAAAGGAAATTTGAGTCCTTCCATCAATATGAGTCCATAACCTATTGACAGCTGGAAGGGTTCTGGCTAAAAAGAAACATCGTCCTTTGATTAGTTGAGTCGGTTAGTTTGTGACGTTCTCGTTGAATTCGAAAAAAGCTCCGCCTTGCTGGATGGAACCGAGGGGCCACGATGGGACAAATGTGTCCAATTATCTGTGCTGCTGTTATTAACCTGTTTTGTCAGTTTTGACCCCTCTCATTATGCTGCAATTAATAATTCAATTGCGTCGTGCGTGCGGTGGTAAAGGCCCGCCACCGCCGCAGCCACTCCAGTGCATGCCACGGTAACGTGAAGCCGGGTTGTTTATAGCGTCAAGTCCTTGCCAGCAGGAACCGCCGTGCATGTTGCAATGTGAGTGAAATCCACGCAGCAGCTGGAAGGTGCCAAGAAATGATCCCGCTTCATTACCGCACGCAGCCGGCGGGAGGAATGTCCCCGGTGGTGTTAGTCGGGGACAATGACGGTCCTTTACGGTCTGCGCGCGAGGATGCGTTTCGACACGTTCCGGCCGCCGCAGGCCGTCGTCAAGCTCCGGCTGGTTCCCGACTTGCGTCATCTCGCACTTTTCTCATGTAGTACTTGAAGGTTTTACACTTTTAGTGGCGCTCTACGGACTCACATTTAACGTTGAGAGATGACGTGCTGATAAATACTGTGCCTGTTACTGTATGTTGATTGAGAGATTAGTGAAGAGGTCCACTTGTATTTTTAATGGCAGTGAAAAGTGGGCACATAACACATGACTGCAGCAAAAACGATAGTTGATGCATGAGCCAAGGAAGAAGCCATTGCATTTTGGTGAGGATCTGGATAAAGGTGCGTCTAGCCTAGGTTTCAATCAATCAATCAATCAATCAATCAATCAATCAATGTTTATTTATATAGCCCTAAATCATACGTCATACGCAAATACGGTATTAGCTTTCACTGTTATGCTGATGACACCCAACTCTACATGCCCCTAAAGCTGACCAACACGCCGGACTGTAGTCAGTTGGAAGCGTGTCTTAATGAAATTAAACAATGGATGTCCGCTAACTTTTTGCAACTTAATGCCAAAAAAACGGAAATGCTGATTATCGGTCCTGCTAGACACCGACCTCTATTCAATAATACAACTTTAACATTTGACAACCAAATAATAAAACAAGGTGACTCTGTAAAAAATCTGGGTATTATCTTCGACCCAACTCTCTCCTTTGAGTCACACATTAAAAGCGTTACTAAAACGGCCTTCTTTCATCTCCGTAATATCGCTAAAATTCGCTCCATTTTGTCCACTAAAGACGTCGAGATCATTGTCCATGCGTTTGTTACGTCTCGTCTCGATTACTGTAACGTACTATTTTCGGGTCTCCCCATGTCTAGTATTAAAAGATTATAATTGGTACAAAATGCGGCTGCTAGACTTTTGACAAGAACAAGAAAGTTTGATCACATTACACCTGTACTGGCTCACCTGCACTGGCTTCCTGTGCACTTAAGATGTGACTTTAAGGTTTTACTACTTACGTATAAAATACTACACGGTCTAGCTCCAGCCTATCTTGCCGATTGTATTGTACCATATGTCCCGGCAAGAAATCTGCGTTCAAAAGACTCCGGCTTATTAGTGACTCCTAGAGCCCAAAAAAAGTCTGCGGGCTATAGAGCGTTTTCCGTTCGGGCTCCAGTACTCTCGAATGCCCTCCCTGTAACAGTTCGAGATGCTACGTCAGTAGAAGCATTTAAGTCTCACCTTAAAACTCATCTGTATACTCTAGCCTTTAAATAGACCTACTTTTTAGACCAGTTGATCTGCCGCTTCTTTTCTTTTTCCTATGTCCCCCCCTCCCTTGTGGAGGGGGTCCGGTCCGATGACCATGGATGAAGTACTGGCTGTCCAGAGTCGAGACCCAGGATGGACCGCTCGTCGGGACCCAGGATGGACCGCTCGCCTGTGTATCGGTTGGGGACATCTCTACGCTGCTGATCCGCCTCCGCTTGAGATGGTCTCCTGTGGACGGGACTCTCGCTGCTGTCTTGGATCCGCTTGAACTGAACTCTCGCGGCTGTGTTGGAGCCACTATGGATTGAACTTTCACAGCATCATGTTAGACCCGCTCGACATCCATTGCTTTCGGTCCCCTAGAGGGGGAGGGGGGGTTGCCCACATCTGAGGTCCTCTCCAAGGTTTCTCATAGTCAGCATTGTCACTGGCGTCCCACTGGATGTGAATTCTCCCTGCCCACTGGGTGTGAGTTTTCCTTGCCCTTTTGTGGGTTCTTCCGAGGATGTTGTAGTCGTAATGATTTGTGCAGTCCTTTGAGACATTTGTGATTTGGGGCTATATAAATAAACATTGATTGATTGATTGATAAATCACAAATGTCTCAAAGGACTGCACAAACCACCACGACTACGACATCCTTGGAAGAACCCACATAAGGGCAAGAAAAACTCACAACCAGTGGGACGTCGGTGACAATGATGACTATGAGAACCTTGGAGAGGACCACAAATGTGGGCAACCTCCACAAGGGAGGCGGGGACAGAGGAGACAAAGAAAAGAAGCGGCAGATCAACTGGTCTAAAAAGGGAGTCTATTTAAAGGCAATAGTATACAAATGAGTTTTAAGGTGAGACTTAAATGCTTCTACTGAGGTGGCATCTCGAACTGTAACCGGGAGGGCATTCCAGAGTACTGGAGCCCGAACGGAAAACGCTCTATAGCCCGCAGACTTTTTTTGGGCTCTAGGAATCACTAACAAGCCGGAGTCCTATGATCGCAGATTTCTTGCCAGGACATATGGTACAATACAATCGGCAAGATAGGATGGAGCTAGACCGTGTAGTATTTTATATGTTTGTAGTAAAACCTTAAAGTCACATCTTAAGTGCACAGGAAGCCAGTGCAGGTGAGCCAGTACAGGCGTAATGTGATTAAACTTTCTTGTTCTTGTCAAAAGTCTAGCAGCCGCATTTTGTACCAACTGTAATCTTTTAATGCTAGACATGGAAGACCCAAAAATAAAACGTTACAGTAATCGAGACGAGGCGTAACAAACGCATTGATAATGATCTCAGTGTCGTTAGTGGACAAAATGGAGCGATATTATTTTAGCGATATTACGGAGATGAAAGAAGACCGTTTTAGTAACGCTTTTAATGTGTGAGTCAAAGGAGAGAGTTGGGTCGAAAATGATACCCAGAAGAGTCGCCTTGTTTAATTGTTTGGTTGTCAAATGTTAAAGTTGTATTATTAAATGGAGGTTGGTGTCTAGCAGGACCGATAATCAGCATTTCCGTTTGTTTGGCGTTGAGTTGCAAAAAGTTAGCGGACATCCATTGTTTAATTTCATTAAGACATGTCTCCAGCTGACTACAATCCGGCATGTTGGTTCGGTTAATATTAGTACTGTATTTCCATTAAGAAAAGTTAAGATATTAAAATATTAAGCCCTATTTAAACACCTATACCATACCATACAATATAGTATATGTCAGGTTTGCCACTGACAGTTTGTTTGTGTTTTAGTTTCTCCTCTGTGTGTTTAGTATTTCCTGTCCTTAGTTCCTGTCAGCACTCTTATTTTGGTCCAGCTTCCTGTTTGTCTCCCTGAGTGCTTTGTTTCCCCTCAGCTGTGGCTGATTGGCACCTGGCTACACCTGGTGTCAATTAGCCCGCTCCTTTTTGTACCTGCTTTGTCTTCCAGTCAGTGATGGATTATTTGTCTTGTCGATGTCGTTCTTGTCGTTGCTACCTGTCGTGTCGTGTTTTGTCAATGCAGCGTTGCGGTGAGCTTTATTTGATTGCGGTATTTTGCTTACTGTCTTTTGTTCCCTGCTTCCAAGTTTGTTTTTTTATCACATGTACGACTTCTGTTTCCTGCTCGATTCTTGCTCGCTTGCATGCTAAGTATCTTTTCGTTTTCTAGGTCCCATGCTAGCTCCCTTAGTTTGTTATCCGGCCACATTCGTGCTTTTTGTTTTTTACCTTCCGTTTGTTCGTGTTCTAGAATTTTCCACCATTCTTCCAAAAGCGCATTGGTGAGGTCACTCACTGATGTTGGTCGAGAAGGCCTGGGTCTCAGTCTCCGTTCTAATTCATCTCAAAGGTGTTCCATCGGGTTCAGGTCAGGACTCTGCGCAGGCCAGTCAAGTTCATCCACACCAGACTCTGTCATTCATGTCTTTATGGACCTTGCTTTGTGCACTGGTGCACAGTCATGTTGAAAGAGAAAGGGGCCCGCTCCAAACTGTTTCCAGAAGGTTGGAGGCATGGAACTCTCCAAAATGTTTTGGTATCCTGGAGCATTATAAGTTCCTTTCACTAAAACTAAGAGGCCAGGCCCAACTCCTGAAAAACAACCCCACACCATAATTCCGTCCATCCATTTACTACCGCTTATTCCCATTTGGGGTGGCAGGGGGCGCTTGTGCCTATCTCAGCTACAATCGGGCGGAAGGCGGCGTACACCCTGGACAAGTCGCCACCTCATTGCAGGGCCAACACAGACAGACAGACAACATTCACACTCACATTCACACACATACCCGGAGGGAACCCACGCAGTCACGGGGAGAACATGCAAACTCCACACAAAAAGATCTCGAGCCAGGGATTGAACCCATGACTACTCAGGACCTCCATATTGTGAGGCAGGCGCACTAACCCCTCTTCCACCATAATTCCTCTCCACCAAATTTCACACAAAGCAGTCCAAAATGTACCGTTCTATTGGCAACCTCCAAACCCAAACTCATCCATCAGATTGTCAGATGGACAAGCGTGATTTATTACTCCTGAGAACGCGTCTCCACTGCTCTAGAGTCCAGTGGCGACGTGTTTTACACCACTGCATCCCACGCTTTGCATTGGACTTGGTGATGTATGGCTTAGATGCAGCTGCTCGGCCATGGAAACCCATTCCATGAAGCTCCCTGCGTACTGTACGTGGGCTAATTGGAAGGTCACATGAAGTTTGGAGCTCTCTAGCAACTGACTGTGCTACAAGTCTTTGCACTATGCGCATCAGCATCCGCTGACTCCTCTGTGTCCGTTTATGTGGCTTACCACTTGGTGGCTGAGTTGCTGTTGTTCCCAAACTCTTCCATTTTCTTACAATAAAGCCGGCAGTTGATTTTGGAATATTTAGGAGCAAGGAAATTTCACGACCGGCTTTGTTGCACAGGTGGCATCCTATGACAGTTCCACGCTGGAAATCACTGACGGCCCATTCTTTTACAAATGTTTGCAGAAACAGTCTCCTTGCCTAAGTGCTTGATTTTATACACCTGTGGCCGGGCCAAGTGATTAGTACACCTGATTTGGATGGGTGGCCGAATACTTTTGGCAATAAAGTGTAGCTCTCTGATTAGTGACCGGGAGCAGGTGAGCGTCCCGACGACTAATTCGAGGCAGGTGACAAAAATCAGTGTCCATGGTAACAACGAAAACAAACCTGGGTGTAGACACAGAACTAAATCAACAACTAAGGAAATACTAAACTTAAACAAAACATGATCCGGGCGACAGGATCATGACAGAAAGTTGAAGTTTTGATGTTAAAAATTGACATTTGGCATACTTGCCAGCCTTGAGACCTCTGAATTTGGGGGGTGGGGAGGGTTGATGTTGGTGGGCGGGGTTTGGTGTTAGCAGGGGGCGTGTATCATAGTGTCCCGGAAGAGTTAGTGCTGCAAGGGGTTCTGGGTATTTGTTCTGTTGTGTTTACGTTGTGTTACAGTGCAGACTTTCTTGTTTGGTGTGGGTTCACGGTGTGGCGCATATTTGTAACAGTGTTAATGTTGTTTATATGGCCACCCTCAGTGTGACCTGTACGGCTGTTGATCAAGTATGAATTGCATTCACTTATGTGTGTATAAAAGCCGCATGTTTGTATGGAGGAATAGCGGACGTGACGACAGGTTGTACAGGACGCCAAAGGCACTGCCTTTAGGGCGTGCGCCAAATATTGTTGTCCGAGTGGAAATTGGGAGAAAATTCGGGAGAATGGTTCCCCCGGGAGATTTTCGGGAGGAGCACTGACATTTGGAAGACTCCCGGAAAAAATATGCATTTGGTGTATTCAAAATAAAAAAAAAGTTCAAGTTCAATATCATTTTGATTCACACTTATATATTTTTTTAGTTTATGTGTTATTTTTATTTTTCACTTTCATATATTTTGATAATTGAACTAATGTATTGTTTTTCAAATTGAAATCTTTATCGTTCACCAAATGTTTTATTCTTATTTGGTTTTGCAGCTTTCCTTTTCAGATTCAACATCTTTTTTCCAGATTCCGACTTTTGGCTGTTTGTTTGTGTTTTAGCTTGGATGACTGCCATCAACTGAGAGGGACAAGGACTCATGACAGACTTGAGCAAGTCCCCATCACGTTGCCTTCATAAAACTTGGGAGCTACTTCAGTTTAAACCAAATTTATATGAACTACGCCTTGCAATTGTCAGTGAAAGAAATGTTGGCAATGGGACGTGAAGGCAGTTTTAAACAGCACTGACAAATTGCAGAACTGCAGAGACTAATTATGCCAGATTATGCATTTCAACAGCCAAGTTTTAGATTACGACTCCTGCTTACAAGCACCATGAGCGCCAATGAGCAGGCGCGCTTTCTTGAGCGAGCACACAATAAATGCACAGTTCCCGTCTTTCCTTATGATTCATGCGCCTACCCTGGGAAAAATTCAACTCACTGTTATGTAAGGACCGGGGAAGGAGACGGCCCGACAACAATGGATCAATCTCAACAGATTTATTGAGTGCTTGATGATTGTATGGAGTGTGTATGCTACTTTGTGTTTGAATGGAAAACTATGTGTGGAAATTAACCGTATGTACATACCGTAAGGTTTGTTGAAGTGCGTGTTGGATGTACAGCGTCCAAGTCCGAAGGGGAAGAAGCCAAAAGGTCTGAGGTCCAAGCGGGGTTGTAGGCAGGATGGAGAAGTCCAGGATGTCCAAAACAGGGGTCAAGGATTGGGGAGAGCAAACAAGGTCCAGGAGGGAAAGGCAGCAGCGTGGGCGCACAGTGGAAGCTAAAACACGAGGGACTGTGGGGGAAAACAAGAGACAAAAATGGGATCAGGAAAAAGATACAAGGGAACAAGCAAACGAGCGAGATCAGGAGGGAAGTCAGAGACGCGAAGCTTATGGCGAACAGAGCTATGTTCCGACGAAGAGAAGTCAGCGGCGAGGCTCTATATCCTGTCGTCCTTCATTAAACCCAGGTGCGTTGATTGCCGATTGCCTACAGCTGCGGCGGAGACTGGGGCGTGTCTGGCGGCACGCACAGCGGAGCTTCTAGGTGCTCCCGCAGAAGAGGGAAAAACAGACTGGTTGTGCGCCGTAACACTCACCTGTGCAATTAAAATCCAAATTCACAAACGACACTTTCTGTCATGATCCACGGTCCGGATCATGTTTTGTTATGTTCTGTTCGTTTTGGACTCCATTAGGTCCTGTTTTGTGCACCCTTGTTTGTTTTAGTTACCATGGTTGCTTATTATTTCCACCTGTCTCTGATTAGAGTTCGCCCGCTCACCTGCAGCCTGAGCACTAATCAGAGGCATTATTTAAGCCTGCCTTTGCCGGTCAGTCGTCATGGTGTCATTCTGTCACGACGGGGTTTTCGGAGCTTACTGCGGGGTTCATTCTCCCGAACTGCAGACAGACCACTCCGGACATGCCGTGCAGGTAGGAATATGATTTAATCATCAAAACTCAAAGAGGTAAAAATAACAGAAAACAAGCCGACAGAACAACGTGCCTGATCGCACTCGAAGCTAAAGCTAACACTTAGCATGGACTATGGACAAGAAATAATCGCGTAACTTTGGCATGAAACAAACAACTTACGTAGCAGGATGCATGAAGCAAATAAAAAATCATGTTCCTACCTGAACGCCGTGTCCGGAGTGGTCCGTCTGCATTTTGGGAGAACGAACCCCCGCAGTAAGCTCCGAAAACCTTGTGGTGACAGGATGACGCCGTGCGACTGACTGGCAAAGGCAGGTTTAAAGGGGAACATGTTCACAATTTCAGAAGGGTTACAACCAATAAAAATTAGTTCACAGTGGCTCATTTTATTCTTCAAAGTTTTTTTCAAAATTTTACCCGTCTCGGAATATCCCAAAAAAAGGCTTTAAAATGCTTGATTTTCGCTATCTGCGAAGCCACCGTGCATTTTCCTGTGACGTCACCCAGTGATGCCAATACAAACAACATGGCGGATACCACAGCAAGATATAGCGACATTAGCTCGGATTCAGACTCGGATTTCAGCGGCTTAAGCGATTCAACAGATTACGCATGTATTGAAACGGATGGTTGGAGTATTGAGGCAGATAGCAAAAACGAAATTGAAGAAGAAACTGAAGCTATTGAGCAAATAGCTATTGACGCTATTCGGCCGTGTCTGCCTTAGCATCGCCCGTAAAATGTGCAGACCAACCGATCAGGACTTTCGCATTGACACTGGAGCAACTTAAATCCGTCAATTGGTAAGTGTTTGTTTGGCATTAAATTTGGTTGGAGGGAAACGCTGGATGAAAATATAGTTTCAAATGTACATACAGCTAGCCTAAATAGCATGTTAGCATCGATTAGCTGGCAGTCATGCCGTGACCAAATATGTCTGATTAGCACATAAGTCAATAACATCAACAAAACTCCCCTTTGTGATTTCGTTGACTTTATCGTTGGAAATGCATCTGCTTCGAGTGTCGCAGGGTATCCATTCGTCTCTGTGCCATGTCTGTCGTAGCATCGCCGGTAAAATGTGCGGATCAAACGAGGGACTTTCGCATCTCTTGACACTGGAGCAACTTAAATCCATCGATTGGTAAGTGTTTGTTTGGCATTAAATGTGGGTGGAGGGAAAGGCTGGATGCAAATATAGCTACTAATGAGGCATAACGGTGCAATATGTACATACAGATAGCCTAAATAGCATGTTAGCATTGATTAGCATGCCGTGCTAATCGATGCACATTGTACGTAAATCAGCAAGTGAACGGGCGAACACTAATCAGAGACAGGTGGAAATAATAAGTAACCATGGAAACTAAAACAAACAAGGGTGCAAAAAAAACAGTAACTAATGGAGTCCAAAACTAACGGAACAAAACAAAACATGATCCGGACCACGGATCATGACACTTTCCAAGTTCTTCAAGGGAGTGATAGCATCTTACTTGGTTGTCCATGCTAACATTAACATGTGCTTAATTTCCAACTTTAAAGAGATGCATGTTCATTTTTAGCATTTGCCAACTGTTTGTGTGAGCTCCAGAAGGAGCGCCTGCAGAGCTGGACGCCATCATTCCAATTGGCAAGCGGATTACTGCGCGTGCGCTGCGTGGCGTTCACGGTGCCATGCGGGAATAGGAATTATAAAGCTTGGCTGTGAAGTGCATAATTTGGCATAAATAGTCACTGTGGTTCTACAGTGCTGTTTGAACTGGCATCATTTATATGACTGGCAATTGTGCTGAGCAGCCTGTCATGAATCTACGCTCCTCGCACGTGCTCAACTCGAAAAATGGGCCATAAGTCTAAAACTGAAGAATAAAACAGAAAGATGGGAAACGGAAAAAAAAAAAACAACTGTAAATACAATATTTGGATCTAAAAAAAAAACAAGCTGAAATATAAAAATATCCATCCATCCATCGAATTTTTTACCGCTTATTCCCTTTTGGGGTGGCGGGGGGCGCTGGCGCCTATCTCAGCTACAATCGGGCGGAAGGCGGTGTATACCCTGGACAAGTCGCCAACTCATCGCAGGGCCAAAATATCAAAATATGCGAAAGTGAAACATTTAAATGAATTTGATTGATTGATTGAAACTTGTATTAGTTGATTGCACAGTACAGTACATATGGGCGATGAGGTGGCGACTTGTCCAGGATGTACCCCGCCTTCCGCCCAAATACAGCTGAGATCGGCTTCAAAGACACCCCGCAACCCCAAAAGGGACATGCGGTAGAGAATGGATGGAGTGCATATTCTGTACATTTGACCACTAAATGGTAACACCCGAATACGTTTTTCAACTTGTTTAAGTCGGGTTCCCCGTTAATCAATTCATGGACCAGTTGATCTGCCGTTTCTTTTCTTCTCCTCCGTCCCCCTCTCCCTTGTGGAGAGGGGGGGACACAGGTTCGGTGGCCATGGATGAAGTACTGGCTGTCCAGAGTCGGGACCCAGGATGGACCGCTCGCCTATGTATTGGTTGGGCATATCTCTGCGCTGCAGATCCGCCTCCGCTTTGGATGGTTTCCTGCTGGCTCCACTTTGGACGAGACTCTCGCTGCTATATTGGATCCACTTTGGACTGGACTCTCACCGTTATGTTAGATCCACTATGGATTGGACTTTCCCAATATCATGTTAGACCCGCTCGACATCCATTGCTTTCGGTCCCCTGGTCCTCTCCAAGGTTTCTCATAGTCATCATCATAGGTTGAAATATCTAGATCGACATTAGGTCCATCTGTCAATATAACATTTTTAAAGATTTAAATTGTATGCTCTTTTCGTCGAATAAAAACCTCTTTTTTTAATGGAAAACAACACAAAATATACAATATTTTCATCCAATGAAATTTTTAGGTGGAATATTTGACAAGATATAATAATTGGAGCCTTAAAAAGGTCAATAACTCATAACACCATTGATTTTAATTATTTTTTGAGCAATGACACTTCAAATCAAATCACGCTAAAATTATTGGGGATCCAAAAGGGTCCTACTCATCCATCCATCCATTTTTAACTGCTTATCACTTTTCGGGGTTATGGGGGTGTTGGAGCCTATCTCAGCTACAATTGGGCGGAAGGCAGACTACACCCTGGACAAGTCGCCACCTCATCACAGGGGTCCTACTCATTAAAGTGTTGAACAATTAATGATATATATATATTTTTACTGTTTACTTTTAACAAAATAATCTTGAGATCATCTTCAGATCTATCCGTCAATTATACGTTTCATTGTTGTTTATGTGTTTTGTTTGTTTATTGTAGGCCCTTCTTTAAAAATGTTTTTAAAAAGCAGCTTAGTTCTTTATATGGCAAACACAAAATATGCAACATTTTCCCCCCCAAAAAATATCTCAAAGTTGAATATTTAATGTGACGTAATTGGAGGTCAATAATTCATAATGATACTGATTTTTGATTCATTATTATTTTTCAAAGAAAGAAACAGCCTGCATGGCAGCTTTGTTTTATTAGAGTAAATATTGCAACGTTTTCTTGTTACATTTCACCTGTTTGCTCTTTTATCAATCAATCAATCAATGTTTACTTATATAGCCCTAAATCACTAGTGTCTCAAAGGGCTGCACGAACCACTACGACATCCTCGGTAGGCCCACATAAGGGCAAGGAAAACTCACACCCAGTGGGACGTCGGTGACAATAATGACCCAGTGGGACGTCGGTGACAATGATGACTATGAGAACCTTGGAGAGGACGAAAGCAATGGATGTCGAGCGGGTCTAACATGATACTGTGAAAGTTCAACATGATACTGTGAAAGTTCAATCCACAGTCGCGAGAGTCCAGTCCAAAGCGGATCCAACACAGCAGCGAGAGTCCCGTTCACAGCGGAGCCAGCAGGAAACCATCCCAAGCGGAGGCGGATCAGCAGCGCAGAGATGTCCCCAGCCGATACACAGGCGAGCAGTACATGGCCACCGGATCGGACCGGACCCCCTCCACAAGGGAGAGTAATGTTCATTCGAATTTTTGAAATGTGCCGCGGGGCTGTTAAAAAAATGACCTGCAGGCCTGCACACCCCTGGTTTTTATGCAGATGATGCTTGTAGACTAGAGTGTCTATGACAAAGTAAACTAAAACGCGCAGTGTGTGTTAATTCGTTGGAAGCGACACATTGCGAGTGCATCTGTTGCTTTGTTAGCACTTGGGGGCTTTTTCGCCTCTTGGCAGACACGAGTGTGACAAACTGCAGCCGTCTGCTCGGAGGCAACAGTTGTGGTGCCTGTAAGCGTCAGTCTCTGCCGGATTTCACAGGGTTTTTGTTTTTTTCTCATTGTTGCGGCATGATTTCGCTGTAGCTTTTCCAAAAAATTGCGATTTTTTTTTTTTTCATACCAAACTGTTATCTAACTTTTACTGTGATGGCCGTTAAGACAGGGGTCGGCAACCCAAACTGTTTAAAGATATATTGGACCACAAATGGTAAATGGGTTGTACTTGTATAGCGCTTTTCTACTTTCAAGGTATTCAAACCAGTTTGACACTATTTCCACATTCACCCGTTCACACACACACATTCACACACTGATGGAGGGAGCTGCCATGCAAGGCCCGAACCACAGCTCATCAGGAGCAAGGGTGAAGTGTCTTGCTCAAGTACACAACGGATGTGAAGAAGCTGGTATAAAGGTGGGGATTGAACCAGGAACCCCCATGGTTGCTGGCACAGCCACTCTCCCAAGTAATCGGTCTGGAGGCGCAAACATTTTTTATCAATCAATCAATCAATGTTTATTTATATAGCCCCAAATCACAAATGTCTCAAAGGACTGCACAAATCATTACGACTACAACATCCTCGGAAGAACCCACAAAAGGGCAAGGAAAACTCACACCCAGTGGGCAGGGAGAATTCACATTCAGTGGGACGCCAGTGACAATGCTGACTATGAGAAACCTTGGAGAGGACCTCAGATGTGGGCAACCCCCCCCTCTAGGGGACCGAAAGCAATGGATGTCGAGCGGGTCTAACATGATACTGTGAAAGTTCAATCCATAGTGGCTCCAAGACAGCAGTGAGAGTCCCGTCCACAGGAACCCATCTCAAGCGGATCAGCAGCGTAGAGATGTCCCCAACCGATACAGGCGAGCGGTCCATCCTGGGTCCCGACGAGCGGTCCATCCTGGGTTTAAAACGTATACAAGTGCTATAATGATGGTTTGGGGTGGAAAATGACCTGGAAAACATTCAAATGAATATCCAGTAATGTTGGATATGTTTCGCATATTATGCACGATTTGTCTGGTCATGTGATCTTTACCGGCCTGAGCAACGCATCAGAAAAGTGAGTTTAGCTGCAATGTTTGTTGACAAATGTGACAACTTTGCAGTGGGGTTGTTAGCTTTGCTCATTAAGTGATAATATCGGACTGTCGATATTATCGGCCGATAAATGCTTAAAAATGTAATATCGGAAATAATCAGTATCGGTTTCAAAAAGTAAAATGTATGACTTTTAAAAACGCCGCTGTACGGAGTGGTACACGGATGTAGGGAGAAGTGCAGAGTGCCAATAAACCTTAAGGACACTGCCTTTGTGTGCCGGCCCAATCACATATTATCTACGACTTTTCACGAACACATGTGAATGCAAGCCATACTTGGTCAACAGCCATACAGGTCATATTAATGTTGGCCTTATGAACAACTTTAACACTGTTACAAATATGCGCCACACTGTGAACCCACACCAAACAAGAATGACAAACACGTTTCGGGAGAACATCCGCACCGTAACACAACATAAAAAACAACAGAACAAATACCCATAACCCCTTGCAGCACTAACTCTTCCGGGACACTTTAATATACACCCCCCCACAATCCCCTAAACCCCCGCCCCCAACCCCGCCCACCTCAACCTCCTTATGCTCTCTCAGGGAGGGCATGTCTCAAATTCAAAGCTGCTGTTTTGAGGCATGTTAAAAAAAAATTATGCACTTTGTGACTTCAATAATAAATATGGCAGAGCCATGTTGGCATTTTTTTTCCATAACCTGAGTTGATTTATTTTGTAAAACCTTGTTACATTGTTTAATGCATCCAGCGAGGCATCACAACTAAATTAGGCATAAAAATGTGTTAATTCCACGACTGTGTCAATGCATGGACTTTGGGGTTTGTTTTTCCGGAAGGCAAAGGAAAGTTGGCACGGGCAAGACGTGAATGTAAGTACATATTTATTTATAACGCTAACAAACTACAAAAAAAGGAAGCAAACAAAAGGTGTGCACAATGGCGGAGAGAACAAACTTGACTAAAGAAAACAAAAACTAACACAAAGGCAGAACTATGGACAAAAAGCAAAACTCGATAACATAAAAACCAAAAACTTACGTGGCATGGACAGGACGTAAACTATGGACAGTATGAGCGACAGACAAGGCATGGCATGAAGTAGAGGAAGCATGGCATAACGTGAGTAAGGGTGAAGTCGCCTGGCTGACTCCCTGGCAACCTTCGGTTGAAATAATAGACATGATTCGTGAAAACAGGTGTGCGAGTGCAAAACGTGAGACAGGTGCGTGACATGAGGACAGGTGAAAACGAATGGGTTGCTATGGTGACAATACAAACAAAAGTGCACAAGGAGTCCAAAAACTAAACCGAACATGACTAAAAAAAAACATGATCACAATATATATATATATATATATATATATATATATATATATATATATATATATATATATTAGAGATGTGCGGTTTGCGGTCTCATCCGCGGATAAACCGCGGGTCGGGCGGGTGACATGACGAAAAAACTGATTTTAATTAAATTCGGGCGGTTGGTGGTTGAACCATCCGGAAATATTTGATATGCATGGTTCTGGGTTCGGTATCTTTTGCCATTCAAAGAGCCATTTAGGATCCGTGTCACAAAGCGAAGAAGACAATAAGAGACGCTGTTATTCCCTAGAATGACTGCCGGCAGTCACCCAGATAATAAGTATTAGGGCGTGCTATGAAGTCATTGACTGTGTCGCCCTCTACAACACGTGCGATCTGCTTGTCAGTCCAGCATCATGTTGTGTGTGGTTTCCGCAGCAACACACACACGACTGCAAGGCATACTGGGTGACACAGAGTACACTAATAGTTGTGATATAAACAATTTTAAAACTCTTAGTAATATGCGCCATGCTGTGAAGCCACACAATACAAGAATGACAAACACTTTTCGGGAGAACATCCTCACAGTAACACAACATAAACGCAACACAACAAATACCCAGAATCCTTTGTATCCGTGACACTCTGACTATTTTATACATCCCGCTAGCAGCAAACCCCGCCACCCCCCCGTGCGTCGGTAAGGTGGGCGGGTTTGGGTGTGCGGGGGTGTAAAATATATTCAGGAGTGTCACGGATATAAAGGATTCTGGGTATTTGTTGTGTTGCGTTTATGTTGTGTTACTATGAGGATGTTCTCCCGAAATGTGTTTGTCAATCTTGTATTGTGTGGCTTCACAGCGTGGCGCGTATTACTAAGAGTGTTAAAATTGTTTATATCACAACCATTAGTGTACTCTGTGTCACCCAGTATGCCTTTCAATCTCGTACGTGTGATTGCGGAAGCTGCACACAACATGTTGCCGGGCTAACAATCGGTTTATACATGTTGTTGAAGGTGTCAAAGGCAATGGCTTCACAGCACGCCCATATTGTTGTCATCAGGATGAAGGCTATTGGATAGTCGCGAGAACTTTAGCGGTTCCAATCGTTTTCATTACTCTGTGAAACAGGTTTAAATAGCTCTGTGAGTGGTAAAGGCGGCAGACCTCTGATGTATTTCAGCGGGCGGTTGGCGGGCGGGTACGGTTCTGATTAAATGTCGGTTCGGGTGGACGGCGGGTGGATGATGACTTTGGTGATGCGGTTGCGGATGATTTAATTGCCTATCCGCGCATTTTTAATATATATATATATATATATATATATATATATATATATATATATATATATGTATATATATCGGTATTGGTTCATATCGGAATCGGTAATTTAGAGTCGGACAATATCGGATCTCGGCAAAAAAGCCATTATCGGACATCTCTACTTAGGACTAGTTTAATTTAAAACACAATTGTGTACAGTGTATGACATTTTCCATCAGTTTTGGGGTGAAAAATCATTTAAATTAATAAGAAATAATACTGGATACGTCTCGCATATTAAGATCAATTTGTCTGGTCATGTGATCTTTACCAGCGTGAGCAACGCATCAGAAAAGTGAGTTTAGCTGCAATGTTTGTTGACAAATGTGACAACTTTTCAGTGAAGTTTTTAACTTTGCTCTTTCAGTGGACAAAAAAAACTCAAGTTGACTGGAGGAATTAAATGTGGAGGCGCTTCAACAACTTAAATTTTAAATTTTATTTAATATTTTCCTGTTACAGAGAAAAAGACGAATTGTATTTTTTTTTGTTGTTTTGCTTGTTTTGCCTGGCAAAGAACTTTCCAGTGGTTGACTAAAAGTAATGAATTCACCTCGGGAAAGTCGTCTTTTTTTGTGATAAAACACGCAGACGACTCTCACTGCCATCTAAATCTTCATGAGCATCGCTGGTTGCAGGTGTTATTAGAAAACGGAGCATTTACCCATGATGCATCACACGCCATCTGAATCCCTTAATGGAGCTTTTCTAATGAAAATACCACGCTCTTTTGTCAAAGTGTCTTTTCATCTCTTCACTGTGCAGAGGATGAATTCATGTGGGGAATTTTAATGTTGAAACTTATGCGTCTGATCTCATTTGGTATTTTTCGAGTGCATGTTTGAAACCAGTCTTTGCAATTTATCCCGGACAGTTTGGGTCAGCAACCCAAAACGTTGAAAGAGCCATATCGGATTAAAAATACAAAAAATGGAGCCGCAAAAAGTGAAAAGCCGTATATACAGTCTTGGTCAAAAGTTTACATACACTTGTGAAGGACGTAATGTCATGGCTGTCTTGCGTTTCCAATCATTTCTGCAACACAAAAAACATTCATGAAGTTTGGTTCTTTTATGAATTTATTATGGGTAAACGGAAAATGTGACCAAATATGCCGGGTCAAAAGTATACATAAAAGAAATGTTAATATTTGGCAAGTTTCACTGCAACAAGGAGCTTTTGGTAGCCATCCACAAGCTTCTGGTTGAATTATTGACCACTCCTCTTAACAAAATGGGGGCAGTTCAGCTAAATGTGTTGGTTTTCTGACATGGACTTGTTTCTTCAGCATTGTCCACACGTTTAAGTCAAGACTTTGGTAAGGCCATTTTAAAACCTTCATTCTAGACTGATTTAGCCATTCCTTTACCACTTTTGATGTGTGTTTGGGGTCAATGTCTTGTTGGAACACCCAACCTCGGGGTTGATGATTTTAGGTTGTCCTGAAGAAATTGCAAGTAATCCATTTACGCCCTGTAAAGCACCAGTTCCATTGGCAGCAAAACAGGCCCAGAGCATAATACTACTACCACCACCATGCTTGATGGTAGGCATGGTGGTGGTAATTAATCCCAGGCTTTTAATCCTGGGATTAAAGGCCTCACCAAACAGAAAACACCTTAATGATGATCTGTAAAACATAACCTATGCAACAATTTGACCATCATTACATTACATAATTTTTTTTTTAGACCAGTTCATTTACCATGGTTTTGTCATGTCTGTGTGATCATGTTTTGTTTTTGGACTCTTTGTGCACTTTTGTTGGTTTTGTCACCAAAGCAACCCATTATTTTTCCACCTTGTCCCCATGTCACGCACCTGTTTTCACTAATCACCACAGTATTATTTAAGCCACAGTTGCAAGGTAGTCAGCCTGGCAACATCACCATCTATCACCCATGATCACACTCTCCCCATCCATGCCCCTTGTCTCTTTCCAAGTAAGTTTTTTTTTATTCATGCCATTGTGCAAGTGTTTTGTTTTATGTTCATAGTTTTTCCTTTGCGATAGTTTTATTTCATAGTTGAGTTTTTGTACCTCTGCTTAGAGCGCCTTTTGTTTGTTCCTGTGTAGTTAAAAAAAAAAATGTCTTTACCCTCACACCTTGCCCGCTCCAAATTTCGCTTTGCACCTCTGGAAAACAATCCACGCCCAAGTCCCAGTAGTGGAAGGTTTACCTTGGTTTACCATGAATTGATTTACGTGGACCCCGACCTAAACAAGTTGAACAATTTATTCGGGTGTTACCATTTGGTGGTCATTTGTACGGAATATGTACTGAACTGTACAATCTACTAATAAAAGTTTCAATCAATCAATCAATTGATATGCTCTGCCCCCCTCTCCTTTGTGGAAGGGGGTCACAGTTCCGGTAGCCATGGATGAAGTGCTGGCTGTCCAGAGTCGGGAACCGGGGTGGACCGCTCAACTGTGCACCGGTTCCGGGACATCTCTGCACTGCTGACCCGTCCCCTCTTGGAATGGTCTCCTGCTGGCCCCACTATGGACTGGACTCTCACTATTATGTTAGATCCACTATGGACTGGACTTTCACAATATTATGGTGGGGGGGTCACCCAGATCTGCGGTCCTCTCCAAGGTTTCTCATAGTCATGTTCATTGTCGTCCCACTGGGTTGTGAGTTTTTCCTTGCCATTATGTGGGATCTGAACCGGGGATGTTGTTGTGGCTTGTGCAGCCCTTTGAGACACCTGTGATTTAGGGGTATTTAAATAAACATTGATTGATTACATGTTATACCACAAAGGAAGGGTTTTCCATTTAGAAAAAAAAAAAGACTCCTTTAATGCGCCCTATAATCGTGTGTGTCTTATTTATGAAAATAGATCGAAAGTAGACCATTGGTCCGAAAAATACGGCACTTATTCTCTGATGCAACATGGTTCCATATACGATGCAGTGAACAATCCTGTGCTCAATGGCAATATTAATATTTCACACAAAAAAAAATACAATTTTATCAAGAAAATTAAAAAAAATTATACTAAATTAAACATATCTCAAAAAGTTAATGGAAAAAAGTATACACGTTGTGAATCCCCCCCTTTTATACAGTTACGTTAACCAATACCCAGTTTCCTCTGAAGCACATTATATCACATTCATCCGGTTCCACATACCGTACTTCCCTGAATTGCTGCCGGGTATATAGTATGCGCCTGCCTAGAATTACTGCCGGATCAAGTTTGTTTCGCAAAATATAATTTGTATTAGCGCCTAGAACTACTGCCGGGTCAAACTCGTTTCGCAGAATATTATTTTTACTAGCACATGTCTAGAATTTCCACCGGGTCAAACTCGTCACGTCACGAGTGACACTTCCCTTGTCATCATTTTCAAAATAGAGGAAGCTGATTTAAATAATTTGAAATCGCATAAAGAGAAGAAAATTAAGAGGTATTCAGTAGGATTTAAGGTCAAAGCTATTGAATATTCTAAAAAGTACAGTAAGCAGCTATTTTTCATTAATATGCCGTAGCTGCGTGTGTCAAATATGAGTCATTAAATGACTCCCGCCTCCTGGTGGTAGAGGGCGCTAGTGATCTTTCTTGCGACTACTCGGCTGCAGAAGAAGTGACAACAAGCAGCAAGAAGGAGCAGTGATCGTTTATTTTTTTTATTTTTTTATTTGTTTGTAAATCAATCAATCAATCAATCAATGTTTATTTATATAGCCCCAAATCACAAATGTCTCAAAGGACTGCACAAATCATTACGACTACAACATCCTCGGAAGAACCCACAAAAGGGCAAGGAAAACTCACACCCAGTGGGCAGGGAGGATTCACATTCAGTGGGACGCCAGCGACAATGCTGACTATGAGAAACCTTGGAGAGGACCTCAGATGTGGGCAACCCCCCCCCTCTAGGGGACCGAAAGCAATGGATGTCGAGCGGGTCTAACATGATACTGTGAAAGTTCAATCCATAGTGGCTCCAAGACAGCAGTGAGAGTCCCGTCCACAGGAAACCATCTCAAGCGGATCAGCAGCGTAGAGATGTCCCCAACCGATACAGGCGAGCGGTCCATCCTGGGTCCCGACGAGCGGTCCATCCTGGGTCTCGACTCTGGACAGTCAGTACTTCATCCATGGTCATCGGACCGGACCCCCTCCACAAGGGAGGGGGGGACATAGGAGAAAGAAAAGAAGCGGCAGATCAACTGGTCTAAAAAGGAGGTCTATTTAAAGGCTAGAGTATACAGATGAGTTTTAAGATGAATGGTGAAATTTATAAATAACGGTTTATAAAAATAAAAATACAAATGTGCAGTTAATCATGTGACCGCCTGGTTCTTTTTGATTGGTGAATTTGGAGTCAAACGTCACCAGTGACTGCATTTGATTGGTGAAACGCAGGAATGTGATGGATCCTACTTTGAAGGTCAGTCCGACTAAACAAAACAAAACGTGCATTCACAGATCGATACCAATCAGTAGCGAGTAGCGAGCTGAATGTAGATAAATGGAGCAGACCAAAAGTAGCGTTTCTTCTCCATAAATATACTCAAGTAAAAGTATGTTGCATTAAAACTACTCTTACAAGTACAATCTATCCCAAAAAGTTACTCAAGTAGATGTAACGGAGTAAATGTAGCACGTTACTACCCACCTCTGCCTACTGGGTTGCGGTCGTCTTAATTGAGAGCTGCATTGTTGGATTCATGTTCGCCATGCCAATTGTGGACAAGCTATGAATGACTACCTGCAGTCCGACTTTGACTCTTTGACTTCAACTCTTGTAGATGAGAAAGTTGAGCTCCTTCCAGTTGAACAAAACGTGTCCCCTGCTGCTTTTATCACCTCATAAACACAACGAGTGAGGAGCTGTGTTCTCTCACACACACACACACACACACACACACACACACACACACACACACACACACAAAGTGATGACAGCACCAGCAAAAGAGCCTGCAGCAGCAGTGTGTGCATGAATTAGCCTGTCTGAGTTGTATCAGTGCTCAAAGCCTAAGGTGACAACTTGATCTTTTTTTTCACACCATCCAAATGACCTGTTTTTTTTTTTTTCTTCTTTACACTCACTGACACACACACATTTAACACACACATACCCACACGCACTCAAACACACTACAGTGACAAGCGTGGACATGATTTGTCTCATTACGATTCAGGGATGACATCTTTTTCTTTTTTTTGTTAGAATGATATGCTCCGAAACAATTTGGTTGGTTGAAATCAATTCAGTAACTTTTGGCAAAAGGAAAACAAAATTAACCAGTGTGGCTATGAAATGAATATTGGATATTAGACACTGCAGGTGGAATTTCCTATATTTCTGTTATTTATTGGAAGGGAGTTGTCATGTCTGTTGATCATGTTTTTGTTTGTTTTTTGGACTCTTTTTAGTTCCTGGTTGTGCACTCTTGCTTGTTTTGTTTCCATGACTACTCATTAGTTTCACCTGTCTCACGTTTTGCACTCGCGCACCTGTCACTAATCAGGTTGATATTATTTAAGCTTGCAGTTGCCAGGCAGTCGGTCTGGCGACATTACCTCCTTGACGCCCACGCTATCTGATATCCTTACTACTCATGCCATTATCATGCTGCCATAGTTTTTTTTTGTTGCTTGTTTCTTGCCACGTGAGTTTTGTTTATTTTTGTCACAGCAAGTGTTTATTTGTTTCATGTTCATAGTTTTTTGCCAAAGTGCTAGTTTTTGTTCAATTAGTCAAGTTTGTTCTCCCCCTTTGTGCGCGCCTTTAGTTTTGTACCTTTTGTTAGAGTTGAAATAAAATCATGTATTTACCTCCAAGCCATATCCGATCCAATTTTTCTTGCATCTCGGGAAAACAAACACCCCAAAGTCCACAAGCTGACAGGAATTATGTATGAATGAATTAAGGATACAAACAATGCATCCATCCATTTTCTATCGCTTGTCCCGTTCGGGGTCACGGGGGTAGCTGTAGCCTATCTCAGCTGCATTCGGGCAGAAGGCGGGGTACAACCTGGACAAGACGCCACCTTATCACTGGGCCAACACAGATAGACAGACAACATTCACACTCACATTCACTAACTAGGGCCATTTTAGTGTTGTCAATCAACCTATCCCCAGGTGCATGTCTTTGGAAGTGGGAGGAAGCTGGAGTACCCGGAAGGAACCCACCCAGTCACGGGTAGAACATGCAAACTCCAAACAGAAAAAGCCCGATTGAACTCAGGACTACTCAGCACCGCTGCTGCCCACTGCTCCCCTCACTTCCCAGGGCGTGATCAAGGAATTGGGTCTAATGTAGAGGACCAATTTCACCACACCTAGTGTGTGTGTGACAATCATTGGTACTTTAACTTTAACTTAACTTAAGTTTTTCTCACACACAAATGAATGCAACGCATACTTGGGCAACAGCCATACATGTCACACTGAGGGTGGCCGTATAAACGAATGGTAAATGATAAATGGGTTGTACTTCTATAGCGCTTTTCTACCTCTTTTTAAGGAGCTCAAGGCGCTTTGACAGTATTTCCACATTTGCCCATTTACACACACATTCACACACTGACGGCGGGCGCTGCCATGCAAGGCGCTCACCAGGACCCATCAGGAACAACTTTAACACTGTTACAAATATGCGCCACACTGTGAACACACACCAAACATGAATGACAAACACATTTCGGAACATCCGCACCGTAACACAACATAAACACGATAGAACAAACACCCAGAACCCCTTAACTTTTCCGGGAGGCAACAAAATACACCCTTGCTACTCCCTACCCCCACCCCCACCTCAACCCCGCCCACCTCAACCTCCTCATGCTTTCTCAGGGAGAGCATGTTCCAAATTCCAAGCTGCTGTTTTGAGGCATTTTTTTTTTTTAAATAATGCACTTTGTGACTTCAATATTAATATGGCAGTCCCTTGTTGGCATTTTTTTCCATAACTTGATTGGATTTATTTTGGAAAACCTTGTTACATTGTTTAATGCATCCAGCGGGGCATCACAACAAAATTAGGCATAATAATGTGTTAATTCCACGACTGTATGTATCGGTAACGGTTGATATCGGTATCGGTAATTAAGATTTGGACAATATCGGGGTATCGGATATCGGCAAAAAAGTCATTATCGGACATCTTTAGATAAAAATGATCGATTCCCTTTTTAAAAGATCTTTGATCGATACCTATCTTCTGGAATCAAACTTACAGAGCAGTAAAGATGGGTATCGAACACAGATTCTTGTTCAAAACCAGTCCCCAGTGTATCAAAGTTCAACCAATCAATCCAAAGTTTATTTATACAGCCCTTAGTCATGAATGTCTCAAAGGGCTGCACAAGCCACAACGACACCCTCAGCTCAGATCCCACATTAGGGCAAGCAAAATCTCAACCCAATGGGAACAAGGAGAATCCCTTGGAAGGGACCGCCGATGCAATGGATGCAGAGTGGATACGGTTAATGTGGGAGTCCAGTCCTTAGTGGGCCCTGCAGGGGATCCTCTTGCATGAAGCCAAGTCAGCAGCTCAGAGACGCCTCCAACGGATGCAAAGAAGAGCGGTCCATCCTGTACCCGAGTAAGTAGTTCTTCCATGGAGGCTGATCCAGGGTCACCTGATAAGCTGTGCTCGCAGAAGAGGGAGGCAGAGCCGAAAAGAGAGACAGCAGATCAACTGGTCTAAACAGGGGTCTATTTAAAGGCAAGAGTATACAAATTAGTTTTAAGATGGGACTTAAATGCTACTACTGAGGTAGCATTTCGAACTGTTACCGGTAATTTTAACGTAATATCTTTTGCCTTTTTTAGAGTGTACAATTTGATGGATGACTTGCTTTGAAGTATTTTGAAGTATTTATTTTTATTGCAACAAATACAAATGTGTGGAAACTATGGTACTAAATTATTTGTTGTAATGTTGCCAAATATTAACATGTAAAAGGTATGCAATTTTATGCAGTGCATGTACTTTTTTTTGCCAAAATGGAAAGATCAAATTGATTTAGTACGAAAAGATAAGGTACTTCATTGATTCATACTTCCCTAGGTGTTCACGGGCCATTTATCAATCAATCAATGTTTATATATATAGCCCTAAATCACAAGTGTCTCAAAAGGCTGCACAAACCACAACGGAATTCCCGGTTCAGATCCCACATCAGGGCAAGGAAAAACTCAACCCAGTGGGATGACAATGAGAAACCTCAGAGAGGACCGTAGATGTGTGGACCCCCTACCCCTCTAGGGCGACCGGTGCAATGAACGTTGACTGGATCTAGCATAATATTGTGAAAGTCCAGTCCATAGTGGATCTAACATAATAAAGAGAGTCCAGTTCATAGAGGGGCCAGCAGGGGAGCATCCCAAGCGGAGACGGGTTAGCAGCGCAGAGATGCCCCCAACCGATGCACAGGCGAGCATTCCACCCTGGGTCCCGACTTTGGACAGCCAGCGCTGCATCCGTGCCCACCACTCTAAGAAGGAGAGGGGGATAGAGCAGAAAAGAAAAAAAACGGCAGATCAACTGGTGTAAAAGGGGGGTCTATTTAAAGGCTAGAGTATACAAATGTGTTTTGACATGGGACTTAAATGCTTCTACTGAGGTAGTATCTCTTAACTGCATTCCACAGTACTGGAGCCCGAAAAGAAAACGCTCTATAGCCCGCAGACTTTTTTTGGGCTCTGGGAATCACGAATAAGCCGGAGTTCTTTGAATGCAGATCAACTGCCGGGACATATGGTAAAATACAATACAATCAGCAAGATAGGATGGAGCTAGCCCGTGTGGTATTTTATACGTAAGTATGTCAAGGCGTGACGTGGATTGAGGTTGTTTCTTCGATGCAGAGAATGATTTGCACGGGCGAGATGTGAATGTGAGTACATCTTTAAATTTAATACTATAACTAACAAAAGATAAACACAAAGCGCTCACAGTGGAGGTACAAAACTTGGCTACCAAATACAAACATGAAACAAAAACACTTGCACGATGGCATGAATAATGGACATGAACAAAAGATTTAGCACAAGGACAATTGACTATGAACTATATACAAAAACTTACACGACATGGAACTATGGACGAGGGCAAGAAGGAGGTTCAGCATGGGAAGGTGTGTGAAGATGCCAGGACGAAGTCAGAAAAAGAATAACTTAAAAAGTAGCTATGATGATTAGTGAAAACAGGTGTGAGGCTGAGGACAGGGACGTGACATGACATGACAGGTGAAAACTAATGAGTTGGCATGGAGACGAAAACAAACCAGGAAGTGCCAAGACAGATCTGAATGTCCAAAAAAGCGAGACATAACATGACCAATCACCAATCATAACAAAAACACCACATAATCCACAGGCGTGACAAAGTAGTAAAACCTTCAAATCAGATCTTAAGTGCACAGGAAGCCAGTGCAGGTGAGCCAGTACAGGCGTAATATGATCAAACTTTCTTGTTCTTGTCAAAAGTCTAGCAGCCGCATTTTGTACCAACTGTAATCTTTTAATGCTAGACATGGGGAGACCCGAAAATAAAACGTTACAGTAATATAGACGAGACGTAACAAACGCATGGATAATGAGGTGACGGGCCAGAAACGGTCCCCGGGCCTTGAGTTTGACACCTGTGCCCTATAAAGTCTGGCTACGTTTACAGGATTGCAACAGCGCTACTTGTAATAACTGCAAGGCTGCTATTTCATCAAGAGGAGGACAAATGAACAATATGCTAAATCTTTTAAAGATACAGCATGCAATAATTATAAAGTTGAACCACGCTGATCTCATCTAAATACAACAGGTACTAATTAACACCTCCTATGCTGTTAGCGCCATTATTTGTTGAATTGAAATGAATGGCGAGAGACAGATTCTGACTGGCTCCGAGGCGGGCAGTTCTCACTCCAGTTCACGTCTTCTGCTAGACCAGGGGTAGGGAACCTTTGGCTCTAGAGCCAGATTTTCGGGTCTCCCCATGTCTAGCATTAAAAGATTACAGTTGGTACAAAATGCGGCTGCTAGATTTTTGACAAGAACAAGAAAGTTTGATCACATTACGCCTGTACTGGCTCACCTGCACTGGCTTCCTGTGCACTTAAGATGTGACTTCAAGGTTTTACTACTAACGTATAAAATACTACACGGTCTAGCTCCATCCTATCTTGCCGATTGTATTGTACCATATGTCCCGGCAAGAAATCTGCGTTCAAAGGACTCCGGCTTGTTAGTGATTCCCAAAGCCCAAAAAAAGTCTGCGGGCTATAGAGCGTTTTCCGTTCGGGCTCCAGTACTCTGGAATGCCCTCCCGGTAACAGTTTGAGATGCCACCTCAGTAGAAGCATTTAAGTCTCACCTTAAAACTCATTTGTATACTCTAGCCTTTAAATAGACTCCCTTTTTAGACCAGTTGATCTGCCGTTTCTTTTCTTTTTCTTCTATGTCCCACTCTCCCTTGTGGAGGGGTCCGGTCCGATCCGGTGGCCATGTACTGCTCGCCTGTGTATCGGCTGGGGACATCTCTGCGCTGCTGATCCGTCTCCGCTTGGGATGGTTTCCTGCTGGCTCCGCTGTGAACGGGACTCTCGCTGCTGTGTTGGATCCGCTTTGGACTGGACTCTCACGACTGTGCTGGATCCATTGTGGATTGAACTTTCACAGTATCATGTTAGACCCGCTCGACATCCATTGCTTTCCTCCTCTCTAAGGTTCTCATAGTCATCATTGTCACCGACGTCCCACTGGGTGTGAGGTTTCCTTGCCCTTATGTGGGCCTACTGAGGATGTCGTGGTGGTTTGTGCAGCCCTTTGAGACACTAGTGATTTAGGGCTATATAAGTAAACATTGATTGATTGATTGATTGATGTGGCTCTTTTGATGACTGCACCTGGCTCTCAGATAAGTCTTAGCTGACATTGCTTAACACGATAAGTAATGAATATTTCCGCTGGTAATCACTGTGTTAAAAATAACGTTCAAATTATAAAACATTCTCATGCATTTTAATCCAACCATCCGTTTTCTACTGCACCTGTTCAAGAAGTCGCATTAATCTTAGAGGTATTTTATTTATTATTGGTTAGCTTCAGAATAACAATGTTATTAAAAAGAATAGGAGACTTACTATACTCTAAAAATGTTGGTCTTACTTAAAATGCAGGCAATCAGTTGTATTCAGTGTTGAAAAAATATTATATGGCTCTCACGGAAATGCATTTTTAAATATTTGGCTTTCATGGCTCTCTCAGCCAAAAAGGTTCCCGACCCCTCTGCTAGACCAATGTCACCGTGCAGTGACTAAGTCTGTGGTCAAAGGCTTGCACCGATTTGCCACAGTCGACACTCCCTTTTTTCCCGGTAGGTGAATGTTCAGTTTTAGTCAGAGTTGCATGTTTTCCTCCCACCAGATGTTCACTCAGTCATTTTATTACACAGGTGAAACTCCAAAAATGGTGTGTACAAGTCCCTTCATGTCAGCTATTAAAGGGGAACATTATCACCAGACCTATGTAAGCGTCAATATATACCTTGATGGTGCAGAAAAAAGACCATATATTTTTTCAACCGATTTCCGAACTCTAAATGGGTGAATTTTGGCGAATTAAACGCCTTTCTGTTTATGGCTCTTCTTGCGATGACGTCAGAACGTGACATCTCCGAGGTAATACAGCCGCCATTTTCATTTTCAACACATTGCAAACATTGGGTCTCAGCTCTGTCATTTTCCGTTTTTTCGACTATTTTTTGGAACCTTGGAGACATCATGCCTCGCCGGTGTGTTGTCGGAGGGTGTAACAACACTAACAAGGAGGGATTCAAGTTGCACCACTGGCCCAAAGATGCGAAAGTGTCTGCCGCCAGACCCCCATTGAATGACCCGGAATGTCTCCACATTTTACCGGCGATGACAGACATGGCACAGAGATGTATGGATAACCTGCAGATGCATTTGCAACGATAAAGTCAACGAAATCACAAAGGTGAGTTTTGTTGATGTTGACTTATGTGCTAATCAGACATATTTGGTCGCGGTGTGACTGCCAGCTAATCGATGCTAACATGCTACGCTAATCGACGCTATCATGCTATTTACCGGAAGTGCTAAAGCAGACATGGCACAGAGATGTATGGATAACCTGCAGATGCATTTGCAACGATAAAGTCAACGAAATCACAAAGGTGAGTTTTGTTGATGTTGACTTATGTGCTAATCAGACATATTTGGTCGTGGCGTGACTGCCAGCAAATCGATGCTAACATGCTACGCTAATCGACACTATCATGCTATTTACCGGCGGTGCTAAAGCAGACATGGCACAGAGATGTATGGATAACCTGCAGATGCATTTGCAACGATAAAGTCAACGAAATCACAAAGGTGCGTTTTGTTCTTGTTGACTGCCAGCTAATCGATGCTAACATGCTACGCTAATCGATGCTAACATGCTATTTACCGGCGGTGCTAAAGCAGACATGGCACAGAGATGTATGGATAACCTGCAGATGCATTTGCAACTATATTACGTTTCCTTCCACCCACATTTAATGCGAAAAAAACACTTACCAATCGAAGAATTTAAGTTGCTCCAGTGTCAGGAGATGCGAAAGTCCTGATCGTTTGGTGCGCACATTTTACCGGCGATGCTAACGCAGCTATTCGGCCATGCTATGGCTATGAATAGCGTCAATAGCTATTCGCTCAATAGCTTCAATTTCTTCTTCAATACTTTCATACTCCAACCATCCGTTTCAATACATGCGTAGTCTGTTGAATCGCTTAAGCCGCTGAAATCCGAGTGTGAATCCGAGCTAATGTCGCTATATCCTGATGTGCTATTCGCCATTGTTTGTTTACATTGGCAGCACTGTATGATGTCACAGGGAAATGGATAGTTGCATCGCAAATAGCGAAAGTCAAGCACTTTAAAGATTTTTTGGGGGGATATTCCTGGACCGGTAAAATTTTGAAAAAGACTTCAAAAAATACAACAAGCCACTGGGAACTGTTTTTTATTATTTTTAACCCTTTTGAAATTGTGATAATGTTCCCGTTTAACTTCAAATGTGAAACTGATAAGTGATATTAACTCATTACATGCAAAGTGAGACATCTCAATTTGATCATTTTAATGATCTGGGCTTACAGTTTTTGAAATCCCGACGTTTTCTGACATTTTCAATTCAAGGTTGTAATCAGGTAATCGGCACCTCCAAGTCCGAGTCCATGGTTCTCTCCCGGAAAAGGGTGGAGTGCCATCTCTGGGTTTGGAAGGAGATCTTGCACCAAGTGGAGGAGTTCAAGTACCTCGTAGTCTTGTTCACAAGTGAGGGAAGAGTGGATCGTGAGCTCGGTGCGGCGTCTTCAGTAATGCGGACGCTGTATCGATCCGTTGGGGTGAATAAGGAGCTGAGCCGTAAGGCAAAGCTCTCAATTTACCGGTCCATCTACGTTCCCATTACCACCTATGGTCATGAGCTTTGGGTTATGACCGAAAGGACAAGATCCCGGGTACAAGCGTCCGAAATGAGTTTCCTCCACCCGGTGGCGGGGCTCTCCCTTAGAGATAGGGTGAGAAGCTCTTTCATCCGGGGGGGGAGCTCAAACTAAAGCCGTTGCTCCTCCACATCGAGACGAGCCAGATGAGGTGGTTCGGGCATCTGGTCAGGATGCCACCCGAACGCCTCCTTAGGGAGGTGTTTAGGGCACGTCCAACCGGTAGGAGGCCACGGGGGAAGACCCAGGACACGTTGGGAAGACTATGTCTCTTGGCTGGTCTGGGAACGCCTCGGGATACTCCAAAAGGAGTTGGACCAAGTGGCTGGGGAGAGGAAAGTCTGGGTTTCCCTGCTTAGGCTGCTGCCCCCGCGACCTGACCTCGGATAAGCGGAAGAGGATGGATGGAAATAGATGAATTTTGGAGTGGAAAACCATATGTTATTAATATGTTACAATTGTTAAAATATAGTACTTTTAGATGTGCTTTATTACTTATATATAAATATATATATAATATACATTCACATTGACATCACACTGGTTGTGAGTTTTTCCTTGCCTTTATGTGGGATCTGAACCGACGATGTCATTGTGGCTTGTGCAGCCCTTTGAGACACTTGTGATTTAGGGCTATGTCAGTAAACATTAATTGATTGATGAAGAAGTCTGGGTTTCCCTGCTTAGGCTGCTGCCCCCGCGACCCGACCTCGGATAAGCGGAAGAGGATGGATGGAAATAGATGAATTTTGGAGTGGAAAACCATATGTTATTAATATGTTACAATTATTAAATTATAGTACTTTTAGATGTGCTTTATTACTTATATATATATATATATATATATATATATATATATATATATATATATATATATATATATATATATATATATATATGTATATATATATATATATATATATAATATACATTCACATTGACATCACACTGGTTGTGAGTTTTTCCTTGCCTTTATGTGGGATCTGAACCGACGATGTCATTGTGGCTTGTGCAGCCCTTTGAGACACTTTTGGTTCAGGGCTATGTCAGTAAACATTAATTGATTGATGATTGATGAATGAATGCCCCAAAAAGGTTTAATAAAGAAACTTTAGAATAAAATGTTTGGCGTAATTGTAGCAATATTCGTTGATTCCGTCATGCTTTGCCGTAGTGCAGGTAAATCCCGGAACAAGCCAGGGAACAAACCAGATGAGTCTTTTATGATTACGACATTCCCATGTTGCGCCACAATAAAATGTCACAGATTTATTTTTCCCATGGCTGACTTCCAGCTGGCGTTATTAGCGCCGCTGTTGGCAAGGGCTCCTCCTCCTTGCGTTTCCCGCTCACCTCCCGAGCCGATGGAGAAAGGAGATAAAAAGTGAGAAAATAAATCAGAGCAGGAGCTGACACGTCTCGACATTTTGGAGAACATTTGACTTAGTTCAACCCATCATCTGGACGTCTTTTTGGCCCGTTTGAATCTCTGTTACATTCACCGCTTAATACCAGAACTTATGTTCATACTACGTTGTTTGATGGTATCAATAAATGTATTTTACGTCCAAAAAACTGACGTACAGTTGAATTCCACATTTTTAACAGGCTCCACTTCATCTATTTATTCAACTTATTATTGTCACGCTTGCCCCTGACAGTTTGTCTATGTTTTAGTTTTTTCCTCTGCATTTGTCTGTTTCCTGTGTTTAGTATTTCCAGTCTTTTAGTGCTCTTAATTTGTCAGCTTCCTGTCTTGTTCCCTGAGTGCTGTGTTCCTCCTCAGTGTGTTTAGTATTTCCTGTCCTTAGTTCCTGTCTAGTGCTCTTATTTTGTCAGCTTCCTGTCTTGTTCCCTGAGTGCTGTGTTCCTCCTCAGTGTGTTTAGTATTTCCTGTCCTTAGTTCCTGTCTAGTGCTCTTATTTTGTCAGCTTCCTGTCTTGTTCCCTGAGTGCTGTGTTCCTCCTCAGTGTGTTTAGTATTTCCTGTCCTTAGTTCCTGTCTAGTGCTCTTATTTTGTCAGCTTCCTGTCTTGTTCCCTGAGTGCTGTGTTCCTCCTCAGTGTGTTTAGTATTTCCTGTCCTTAGTTCCTGTCTAGTGCTCTTATTTTGTCAGCTTCCTGTCTTGTTCCCTGAGTGCTGTGTTCCCCTTCAGCTGCGGCTGATTGACATCTGGCCACACCTGTTGCCAATCAGCCGGCTCCTATTTGTACCTCCTTTGTCTTGTGTCAGTTGCTGGATCATTGTATGGTATTGTTTTTGTATTGTCGATGTCACATCTAGTCGCTCTTGATGTGTTATCGCTCCTGTCGTGTCGTACCTTGTCTTTGCAGCATAGTGGTAAGCTATATTCAGTTGATGTTTGTAGCCTACTGTTTTTTGTTCCCTGCTTCCGTTTTATTTTTCATTATACAAGTACGACTTCTGTTTGCCTGTTCGCTACTCGCTAGCTTTCACGCTAAGTTCCTGTTCGTTATTTTCTAGCTCCCAGGCTAGCTCCTTTTGTTTGATTACTCGCCTCGTGCGCGCTTTGTGTTTGTACCCTTTTGGTTTTGTTTTTGTCTAAGTATTGAATTAAATCATGTTAAGTACGACTTCTGTTTGCCTGTTCGCTACTCGCTAGCTTTCACGCTAAGCTCCTGTTCGTTTTTTTCTAGCTCCCAGGCTAGCTCCTTTTGTTTGATTACCCGCCTCGTGCGCACTTTGTGTTTGTACCGTTTTGGTTTTGTTTTTGTCTTAGTATTGAATTAAATCATGTTTTCTCATTCCATGCCTGCCTCCATCTCAGCATCTTGGGGTTCGTCACCAAATAACTCTGACAATTATTATTTTTCGCCAGATTTTGTGGCGCTCTACCTTCCACATTTTTCACGGTTCCAACTTCAAACTGTTCAGCCTATTCGGGAAATCGCGGGCTTTCCCGTGACAAATTGCAAAATTTCCCAGATTTCCCAGAATTCCATGTTTTCCAGGAAATTCTGCCCATTCGAAACAAATTGCCCATTTTTCAAACTCCCACCATTTCCACAATTGTCAACCTGTTCCAACCATTTTACCTTCTACACATTCCGCCATGTTGGAAATTTTAACTACCCTTTTTCCAAGTTAAAAAAAAATCCAGGATTTTCCAGAATTCCTGGTTTTCCAAAGCTCTATTTCCACCCTTAATTCTGGCGACTACTCCTCCCACATTTTTCAACCCACTTCAACCCATTCCTCTTAATCAGAATTCCCGGTTTTCCCGAAATTCCAGGAATTCCGTGGTATCATTTCTCAATTCAACATTGTTACTACTTAAACATTTCTCGACCGATTTGAAAAATTCCAACACCAACCATTTCAACTCACGCAGACCTGTCATGATCCACGTCTTGGATCATGTCATATTCTGGTTTTGGTTCTGTTTTGTATTTCATCTTGTTATTTGGCTCCCTTAGTTCCTGGTGGCACTTCCTGTTTTGTTTCTGTTTCCTTAGCAACGCATTTGTGTCACCTGCCTTCCGTTTGATCACGCGCACCTTCCATTAATTAGTTATCTCCTTATATAAGCCTGCCTTCATTTGCCATTATTTCTCGGACTCTTATTTGCTTCTATGCAACAGATGACGTCGCTCTTCCCGCATTGTGGTAACCTACTTTTGTTACTTGTTAGCTTCCACGCTATTCCTGCCCCGTTTATGTCCATAGTTTACATACTAGCGCTGTCTGTTTGTTTTGTCTAAGTGCCTTTGTGCAAGTGCCTTTGTTATTAGTTTGTTTTTGTAGTTAGGAATAAATCTTCATTTCTACCTTCACGTTGTGTTCCATCTCCGCTGCACCCACGAGAACGCAAACACGCACCCCGATGCCAGCAAAACGTCACAAGACTTTTCAATTTGTTTGTTTTTTTACATTTTCTACAAAATTCCCGCTTTACCAGAAATTCCCAAATTTGGCGGAAATTCCCATTTAAATCAATGAGACATTCTTCAAATTTCCACAAATCCCACAATTTTCATCTGATTCAAACTGTTCTAACTTCAAAATATCCCGCCTGTTCAAAATTGTGTGTTCTCCTTCAACAATTCTAAAAAAAAAAAAATCCAAGATGTCAGTTCAACTTAAGCATTGGAGCATTCATACGCAATTCCGTAAGGAATTGCCTAATCTGTTTTTTATTGAAATTATATTTTCTAAAATTTTTCTGTTCATACTTGTGAGACCGGCAATTTCCAGAAGTAGCCCAAAGCCATACTTGCCAACCTTGAGACTTCCGAATTCGGGAGATGGGGGAGGAGGGAGTTGAGGTGGGGGAGGGCGATGTTAAGGAGGGGTGGGGTTTGATGGTAGCAGGGGTGTATATTGTAGCGTCCCGGAAGAGTTAGTGCTGCAAGGGGTTTTGGGTATTTATTTGTTCTGTTGTGTGTATGTTTTGTTACGGTGCGGATGTTCTCCCGAAATGTGTTCGCCATTCTTGTTTGGTGTGGGTTCACAGTGTGGCGCATATTTGTAACAGTGTTAAACTTGTTTATACGGCCACCCTCAGTGTGACCTGTATAGCTGTTGACCAATAATGCCCTGCATTCACTTGTGTGTGTCTGTAAAAGCCGCATTTATTATGTGACTGTTAGTATGGAGGAAAAGCGGACGTGACGACAGGTTGTAGAGGACGCTAAAGGCAGTGTCTTTAAGGCACGCCCCCAATATTGTTGTCCGGGTGGATATCGGGAGAAATTCGGGAGAATGGTTGCCCCAGGAGATATTGGGGAGGGGCACTGAAATTCGGGAGTTTCCCGAAAAAATTGTGAGGGTTGGCAAGTATGCACAAAGCAAAATTAAATTTAAATTTTGGTTGTAACATGTACTTTTGCTTTGGTGAAGGTAAAGCAGGCTGACTTTGAGTTTCACCAAAAAGGTTCACTAAAAAAAAAAAAAAAAAAGAAAAAAAAAAAGGAATTAAAGCAGTGACGTCTCATTAAACCAACTTAATCTTTGTTTCCGCTCCTTTAAAGGCCAATTTGCCTGTTAAATGAGACGTGCACAATGTTATCAGACGTGCGGTAGCTTTCATTGGCCAGGACAGGGTTTCCCGCTGAAAGACACAATTTGCCGCCGCCGCTGACGAATGTGGATCGGGCTCTTGACCTCGAGGCTGTCAATCAAAGTGACGAGCTGTCACGACGCCTGAGGCCGCCGACTCGTCGCGGGAGGGGAATGACTAACGTGCCGCTTGTAGGTCCGCCGTAATCATCACACGAGGGGGTAAATGTAGCTAACTGGCTAGCATGCTAAAGGAACAAAGGCTGCAGATTTTATTGTATGTAAGTACCTAGTATTAGTAGTAGTAGTATGACCTCACTATTACTTAGTCTCCTTTTGTAGATCACGTAAATATTGCAATATTGTTATTTTAAAATAAGTGTTTAATGACAGTAGTAGGTCGGTACTACACTGTCAACATAAAACCCTCCGAAACAAGAGTAAGTCCACTGTGTACACACTAGACCGGGGGTCAGCAACCCACGGCTCTAGAGCGCCGCCCTAGTGGCTCCCTTTCAGAGATGTGTTAAATTGGGAAAAAATGAAGAAAAAAAAAACGTTTGTATAGTTATATTGTCTGTAGCTGGAAAAACATGACACCACCCTTCCTAATTGTTAGAAATCCCACTGTTTATGTTATAAATGCTTCACTGATGAGAGTATTTGGCAAGCACTGTTTTGTCCTGCTAATGTCAGCGATCCTTGAACTCACCAAAGTTTGTTTACATGTCCAACCTTTTCCGAAGCCGCCACAGAAAGACGTGTTTTATGCCACTCCTTCTTTGGGGGCGGAATAGCTCGGTTGGTAGAGCGGCCGTGCCAGCAACTTGAGGGTTGCAGGTTCAAATCCCGCTTCCGCCATCCTAGTCACTGCTGTTGTGTCCTTGGGCAATACACTTTACCCACCTGCTCCCAGTGCCACCCACACTGGTTTGAATGTAACTTGGATATTGGGTTTCACTATGTAAAGCGCTTTGAGTCACTAGAGAAAAGCGCTATATAAATATAATTCACTTCACTTTGCCTCATTTTGTCCACCAAACGTTTCATGCTGTGCGTGAATGCACAAAGGTGAGCTTTTTAGATTTTATTGATTTGCTGGAGTGCTTATCATCCAAAGACATGCACCTGGGGATAGATTAATTGGCAACACTAAATTGGCCCTAGTGTGTGAATGTGAGTGTGAATGTTGTCTGTCTATCTGTGTTGGCCCTGCGATGAGGTGGCGACTTGTCCAGGGTTTACACCGACTTCCGCCCGATTGTAGCTGAGATAGGCGCCAGCGACCCCAAAAGGGAATAAGCGGTAGGAAATGGATGGATGGATGCTTATCAGGCATGTTTGGTGAATCCATGGCAGCAAATGAATCAATGTTAACATGCTATTTAGGCTAGCTATATGTACATATTGCATCATTATGCCTCATTTGTAGCTTTATTTGAGCTTATTTCATTTCCTTTACTTATGTCCTCTGTGTATATTATATATATAGATGGTTTCCTGTGGACGGGACTCTCACTGCTGTCTTGGAGCCACTATGGATTGAACTTTCACAGTATCATGTTAGACCCGCTCGACATCCATTGCTTTCGGTCCCCTAGAGGGGGGGGGGTTGCCCACATCTGAGGTCCTCTCCAAGGTTTCTCATAGTCAGCATTGTCACTGGCGTCCCACTGAATGTGAATTCTCCCTGCCCACTGGGTGTGAGTTTTCCTTGCCCTTTTGTGGGTTCTTCCGAGGATGTTGTAGTCGTAATGATTTGTGCAGTCCTTTGAGACATTTGTGATTTGGGGCTATATAAATAAACATTGATTGATTGATTGATATTTTTGCATGTCTCATGACACATTTTCCGCATTTATGATGGTTGTTCGTGTGCCATCTTGTTCCAGACTACAGGAAACGATACGCAGCTTGCAAAGATTGTATTAAATCCATTCAAATAAGACAAACTGCCTTTTCCTTAAACTTGGACGCACATCTATACCTATGGCCATTCTAAGAAAGTACTTTCCAAGAAGTTAACTCATCCTTTGAGAAGCCTCCATTTTACTACTGATTTCCAATGTTGCCAAAATATGTAGAATAAAAATTTAAATACAACATTTCTGTCAACAAAAATGTGGATCTGCATTTGATAGTAGGCTAATATGGACACTTACATCATGTGTTGCCTTCATTATAACACTTATATAAGGCTTTTAATTTTTTGCGGCTCCGGACAGATTTTTTTTTTTTTTTTTTTTTGCTCCTATATGGCTCTTTTAACATTTTGGGTTGCCGACCCCTGCACTAGACAGTATACATACTAAAATGTACTGATGCAAATATTCCATTTGAGACGCGAAATCGTTTGATTTTAATCTGTATGTTAGCATTCATGGGGTGCACATGACCCTAAATTGGCCTTTCCTGACCTTTAGTGCTCTGTGTATCGATGTACATACTGATAGTATCGATACCAAGATGGGTATTGGTATTGGATCGATATCAGTCCGTCAGTGCAAACAACGCACCTCTCTCACTCTCCTCCCTGCTCTACTGGTGTTATTTTTTACAAATATCTGTGTGTAATGGTAATTTTTTTGGGTGGTTTTGTTTACATTGTTACATGGTCGCTTTTTTTCCAATTTGTAATAGTGACTAGGGTTGCGCGATATAGACGATATACAAGAATTATATCAAATTGGCAAACGATAGAGCTTTTGATACTGTAGTCATGTCGTACTAATACGTGTTGATGACACATTCTAGATGTTGCAGATTTGACAGCGACAAGGAAACGAACAAACAAGCTACACTAAATTGCCAAAAGTATTTGGCCGACCATCCAAATGATGAGAATCAGGTGTGCGCTTAGGCATGGAGACTGTTTCTGCAAACATTTGTAAAAGAATGGGCCGCTCTCAGTGATTTCCAGCATGGAACTGTCATAGGAGGCCACCTGTGCAACAAATCCAGTCATGAAATTTCCTCGCTCCTAAATATTTCAAAGTCAACCGTCGGCTTTATTATAAGAAAATGGAAGAGTTTGGGAACAACAGCAACTCAGCCACCAAGTGGTAGGCCACGTAAACTGACAGAGCAAATGCTGAAGCGCATAGTGCAAAGACTTTCTGCACAGTCAGTTGCTACAGAGCTCCAAACTTCATGTGACTTTCCAATTAGCCCACGTACAGTACGCAGAGAGCTTCATGGAATGGGTTTCCATGGCCGGGCAGCTTCACCTAAGCCATACATCACCAAATCCAACGCAAAGCGTGGGATGCAGTGGTGTAAAATACGTCGCCATTGGACTCTAAAGCAGTGGAGACGCGATCTCTGGAGTGATGACTCACGTTTTTTCATCTGGCAATCGGATAGATGAGTCTGGGTTTGGAGGTTGCCAGGAAAACGCTATACATTTTGGACTGCATTGTGCCGAGTGTGAAATTTGGTGGAGGAAGATTTGTGGTGTGGGGTTGTTTTTCAGGAGTCGGGCTTGGCCCCTTAGTTCCAGAGAAAGGAACTTTGAATGCTCCAGAATACCAAAACATTTTGGACAATTCCATGCTCCCAACCTTGTGGGAACAGTTTGGAGCGAGCCTGTTCCTCTTCCAACATGACTGTACACCAGTGGACAAAACAAGGTCCAGAAAGACATGAGTGACAAGAGTCTGGTGTGGATGAACTTGACTGGCCTGCACAGAGTCCTGACCTGAACCTGTTAAACACCTTTGGGATGAATTAGAACGGAGACTGAGAGCCAGGCCTTCTCGACCAACATCAGTGTGTGACCTCACCAAGGCGCTTTTGGAAGAATGGTGGAAAATTCCTATAAACACACTCCGCAACCGTGTGGACAGCCTTCCCAGAAGAGTTGAAGCTGTAATCGCTGCAAAAGGTGGACCGACTTCATACGTGAGTCAAGGTAGGTGGCCAAATAGTTTTGGCAATATAGTGTATCTTAATTAAGTAAGTAGTAACTAACTTTATCACTGGAGGACTAAAGGACTAGGGATAGATAAATATGCTACACTACACACGGTAGGAGGATACAAAAAAGCATTGCTAACTGCTAAGCTTGAACTTTTAGATGTAAACAGGGGTGGGTGTGTATCGATACAAATATCTACAGTAATGATACCAATTACTGTATAGTATTTGTATAGGGATGGTCAAAACTACAGTGGTTAAATCGATATTTTATACTACCACAAAACCTGTCGTTTTTGTTATCCTTTACATATTCAGGTGATAAAAACCAATAGTAGTTTTGTTTAGTTATGTTGCACTGTTGACCTTAATTATAAATGTAACAAAATGTAATAAATAAATGATTTAAATATTAAGTGATATTGTTGCATTCTGTATATCAGGGGTCGGCATTCGGCTCTTTGACCACTCTGATGTGGCTCAGCTGCATAATCGCTGACGCCCCCGGTTGTTTTGGGGGGTTTCCGGATTTTGGTGCCTCTGCCAGGCATCACCCGGGTTTAACATTCTTCGATTTTCACTCAGACTGCAATATTGAGGGCGTGCCGTGATGGCTTTACTTTTAATGTACTCTACAACATGTCATCGCCCGCCTTTACACCATGCTATCTGCGTACCGACCGGACGCATGCATCTCGCTGCTCCTATCGTCACACGTACGAGATTGCAAGGCATACTTGGTCAAAAGCCATACAGGTTACACTGAAGGTTGTGATATAAACAACTTTAACACTCTTACTAATATGCGCCACACTGTCAACCCACACCAAACAAGAATGACAAACACATTTCAGGAGAACATCCTCACAGTAACACAACATTAGGATGGATTAGATTAGATAGATTTAGATTAGATAGTACTTTATTTATTCCGTCAGGAGAGTTCCTACAGGAAAATTAAAATTTTCAGCACAATCCCATTCAAGATCAGACAAACATTACAGGGAGACAGAACAGGATTGCTGACGGGTCTGTCGGCTTCCAGCGCCCCTTACAAAAAAGACGAGATACAGGTAAGCAAGGGGGGAATGGGAGAAAAAAAATTGAAGATTAAAGTAAGTTTTAAAAAATCGGTCTTAGCCTGGGCCCTGGAGAGGGGGATACAGACTGAGGCCAAGGGAAAAAATAAATAAATAAATAAATAAAAACAACATAAACGCAACATAACAATTACCCAGAATCCCATGCATCCATGACTCATCCAGGCTATATTATACACCCCCGCGCACCCAACCCCGCCCACCTCAACCGACGCACGGAGGAGGGGGGCGGGGTTTGGTGCTAGCGGGGTGTATAATGTAGCCTGGAATAGTCATGGATGCATGGGATTCTGGGTAATTGTTATGTTGCGTTTATGTTGTGTTACTGTGAGGATGTTCTCCCGAAATGTGTTTGTCATTCTTGTTTGGTGTGGGTTCACAGTGTGCCGCATATTAGTAAGAGTGTTAAAGTTGTTTGTATCACAACCTTCAGTGTAACCTATATGGCTGTTGACTATATGCCTTGCAGCCGTGTACGTGTATCAGCGGAAGCCTCATACAACATGCTACTGGGCTGGCAAGCTGTTTGAATATGTTGTAGAAGGCGTCAAAGACAATGGATCCATAGCACGCCCTTATTATTGTTATGTGGGTGACCATCAACAGGCATTCGTGAGGATGGTTGCTGCTCCCATTATCTTCTTTATTTTGTGAAACGTGTCAAAATGGCTCTTTGAGTGGTAAAGGTTGCCGACCCCTGCTGTATATATATTATATGTAGATTTTACACCATATTGCCATCACTAATGGTGACTTTTGTGTGTCGTTGAACGTAACTCAGCATCAAGGGTTGGAATTGGGGGTTGAATCACCAAAAATGATTCTCGGGCGGGGCCACAGCTGCTGCTCACTGCTCCCCTCACCTCCCAGTGGTGATCAAGGGTGATGGATCAAATGCAGAGAAAAATTTAGCCACACCTAGTGTGTTTGTGACCATCATTGGTACTTCAACTTTTTAATAAGGGATTAATCTTGTTATGTATGTACTATTATACTGTTTTAGGTTGTTGTATTCAGTAATGAATACATAAATAAATGTTTTTTTTTTTTTCATGAACTATTTTTACTATGTTTGTCACGCCTATGGATCATGTTTTGTTTTGGTCATGTTTGCTTTTGTTTTTTGGACATTCAGTTCTTGTTTTGCACGTCCTGATTTGTTTTCGTTACCATGCCAACTCCTTAGTTTCAGCTCTCATGTCACGCACCTGTTCAATCATTGATCATGTTACTGCTATTTAAGCCATTCTGTTTCTGTTCTTCGTCCTGGCAACTTTAGCTATACATACACCCATGTTCTTCATCTGCTTAATGCTTCGCTATCCTGTTTGTTTTTGTCCACGCCACGTAAGTTTTGTATTAATGCCTCAGCGCAAGTTTTGTTTTTTCATGCCACAGTGCAAGTGTTTTTGTTTCATGTTTGTAGTTTGTGGCCTTTAGTTTTATGTAGTCTAGTATTCTTACCTCCTTGTGAGCGCCCTTTGTTTGCCTTTTTGTAGTTTTGTTAGAATATAAATAAAAATGTACCTTCATTCACGCCTGGCTCGTGCCAATCATCCTTTGCATCGGGGAAACAATCCAAGTCCAAGTGTGACAATGTTCTCCTGATCATAATAAGCTAACTAGAAATGCATAAAGTTCTTCAGTGATCTTGACATTTCCAGTCAAAATCGGTATCAGTATCAGAGATACTATCCCCACCACGTGGTTTGGATCCACAGGTGCATGGTCCCGGCGCCACAGATGGACCCCTCAGCAGGCATGCTCCCACGCCAGCAGCCCCACGGACGAAGGATCACAGTGGGAACGTTGGAATCCTCCCGTATGTGAGAAAGAGAAGAAGAAGACCTGGAGTGACTCTCCGGTGACCTTTACCAGGTGGCAGGAAGTTTTTTGTTTTTTTCGTTTTTGGATGTGGATGAAATGAGCTTTGTGAGATATTTTCATGCTTTTGTTTCCTGAGTGTGCTGAATTGCATGCATGTGAGGAAGAGATCACAAGCAAGCAGAAAACAGAATGAGTGAGACCTCGTCTTGTTCCGAGCGTGCGCGTGCATCGTTTCCATATTTGTGGTCAAATAGCATGTGTATTTTACAAAAAAAAATGTGATTCCATCACATGAGAATGATCACAGAATTCCTAAAAATCAATTCTGTGTCTATGGGGATGTGAACCGTGTCCTTTTGGAATAAATGCTGCAAAAACGACACACGATATTACTGTTTTGTAGTGTGAACTTGTTAATAAGGTTTTTGTGCAACTGTAGAAGTATGATTTTCTTTTTCTTTTTCTCTTTTTTTAATGAATTTATTTATCAATCCAACAAAACAATACGTAATAATGCAATCAAATTCCAAAACCAAACCCGAGCCAGCAGCATTTAGAATAGCAATAAACAGAGCAATTGAGGACACACAAACATGACACGGTAAAATATAAAAGTAGTGAAACAAAAATGAATATTATCAATATTAGTAACAATTTCAAAATAGCAGTGATTAAAAATCCTCCATTGATATTATCATTAAAAACGTTAAGACAGAAAATAATTAAAAAAAAATTAACAATGCATCCTGAAGCCCAAAAAAAGTCTGCGGGCTATAGAGCGTTTTCCTTTCGGGCTCCAGTACTCTGGAATGCACTCCCGGTAACAGTTCGAGATGCTACCTCAGTAGAAGCATTTAAGTATCACCTTAAAACTCATCTGTATACTCTAGCCTTTAAATAGACCTCCTTTTTAGACCAGTTGATCTGCCGCTTCTTTTCTTTCTCCTATGTCCCCCCCTCCCTTGTGGAGGGGGTCCAGTCCGATGACCATGGATGAAGTACTGGCTGTCCAGGGTCGGGACCCAGGATGGACTGCTCGTCGGGACCCAGGATGGACCCCTCGCCTGTGTATCGGTTGGGGACATCTCTATGATGCCGATCAGACTCCGCTTGAGATGGTTTCCTGTGGACGGGACTCTCGCTGCTGTCTTGGATCCGCTTTGAACTGAACTCTCGCGGCTGTGTTGGAGCCACTATGGATTGAACTTTCACAGTATCATGTTAGACCCGCTCGACATCCATTGCTTTCGGTCCCCTAGGGCGGTGCCCACATATGAAGTCCTCTCCAAGGTTCTCATAGTCATCATTGTCACTGGCGTCCCACTGGGTGTGAGTTCTCCTTGCCCACTGGGTGTGAGTTTTCCTTGCCCTTATGTGGGTTCTTCCGAGAATGTCGTAGTCGTAGTGGATTGTCAAGTCCTTTGAGACATTTGTGATTTAGGGCTGTATAAATAAACATTGATTGATTGATTGATTGAAAAAACAGGAACTAATGGAGTCTTGAAGTAACATAACACAACTAAAGAAATCATGATCACAAAGACATGACAGCTAACAGGTTTTATCCGGCCCGCCAAGTATATAAAAAATAACCTGACATATTTGAATGAAAGAAACAGCTGTTTTATTTATTTTTCCTCTCTTATACTTCGCTTTTTATTTTTATTTGTTTTCTTCTTTATTTATTTTTCCTTTTTTTTTTTTTTCACCACATACACCACAGGTAATCCTGTCTTTTTGGAGCGTTTTATTTTCTTTTTTTAAATTACTATTAGGCATCAATTAAATAAAAATAATATACATCCCTAAAAATAAAACAATTGATGTTGCCCTTTCTCGGTGTCTTCCATCGTAGACACATAACTATTTTTTGTTGTTGTTTTTTCCCTCCCAATAATTCATGAAAGTGCATATGTCAGTATAAAATGTAACAGGAGTTCCGCTTTTATCTCCACAAAAGTATGGGGATACCTCCCCAAAGCTGGACGCGCACAATTGTCCAAAATGTCTCGCTGCCGTGAAGAATGACGACTCAGCAGTGTCATGCGGGTCAGCAAAGGACACAAGAAAGCTGTTGGTGAAGGTTCTTGATGGTCGTGGTTGTTGGTTCTCATGAAGTCACCCACTGACATGCGGCCAAGTACTGGCAGAAGCAAAATCAGCCTTTATGCAACAAGAGATCACTCGTTTATAGGAGACAACAACCACAATAGCAAACATTATTAGTTATCTTGCAGTCAACATAACGACCTCTCATAAATCAATCAATCAATCAATGTTTACTTATATAGCCCTAAATCACTAGTGTCTCAAAGGGCTGCACAAACCACCACGACATCCTCGGTAGGCCCACATAAGGGCAAGGAAAACTCACACCCAGCGGGACATCGGTGACAATAATGACCCAGTGGGACGTCTGTGACAATAATGATTATGAGAACCTTAGAGAGGAGGAAAGCAATGGATGTCGAGCGGGTCTAACATGATACTGTGAAAGTTCAATCCACAATGGATCCAACACAGTCGCGAGAGTCCAGTCCAAAGCGGGTCCAACTCAGCAGCGAGAGTCCCGTTCACAGCGGAGCCAGCAGGAAACCATCCCAAGCGGAGGCGGATCAGCAGCGCAGAGATGTCGAGGCGGATCAGCAGCGCAGAGATGTCCCCAGCCGATACACAGGCAAGCAGTACATGGCCACCGGATCGGACCGGACCCCCTCCACAGGGGAGAGTGGGACATAGAAGAAAAAGAAAAGAAACAGCAGATCAACTGGTCTAAAAAGGGAGTCTATGCCATTTTTGCATTCGATCACATTGGATTGTGTACCTAAAGAAGTGTCCAGTGAGTGAAGGAGATACAACTGCTATTGTTGAATGTAAATATTATAAAGCATCATTCCAAACATTGTTATTATTTATTAACACGTGTTAAATGGTGTTGTTAGCAAGGGTCTCACACAATAAATCATCCAGAAAAACATTTTGGCTGCAAAGTCCAAGGAACTTCAACATGTGGTCGCTGTGCAGTGAAGGTGGAGGAGGCGCAGCCATCATGCATGTGCTGCTCTCCAGACTCTTAAATCTCCCTGAGAAAACGTCTGCGTCGCAGCGAAGACGAGACGGGCCAAGTCAAGTTTTGCCAAGGCCCACTGAGGACAAAGTTACGTAACTTTCTCTTCGCTCTCTTCCTGCTTTTGGCAGCACGTCCTGTGTTCTCGTTTCACTTGACTCCTTTTACTGGAGATCGTGCTGCTCTTCTTGTTCCATCTTGCTGCAGTTTCTCCTCCTTGGTCTCCGTGCAGCCGCACTTATTTTACGTTTGAAGCAATCTCGTCTTACGTAACACTCACTCACTTTATCGCATGTATCTTTAATGGCACGGCTGCAGAATAGTACTTCTACTAACCAAGAGGCATGAAGACGAAAAAAAACAAAAAAAAAAACGACACCTTTTTGAAGGCTGTAGTGTTTCCGTGCAAAATCCAAAGCTTGGACAATTCGATTATTATTTTGTGAACACATCCCGTTCACTTTCAGTCAAAGATGGAATGTTTGCGTCAGTACACATCAATAAGTATACTGTGTACACTGTGTACACTGTGTACTTTGCCACAGAGTGTGTGAATGTTGATAGAGTTGTACTGTCACAAATCCATTACTGTTGTTGTACACTTACATTAAATAACAATTTGTGAATATTTACCTTTTCTTCTTTTTTTTTTCTTGTTTCTTTTTTTTGTTTTTCACTTTTATACCTCATTTTTCTTCATTTCAATCAATCAATCAATGTTTATTTATATAGCCCCAAATCACAAATGTCTCAAAGGACTGCACAAATCATTACGACTACAACATCCTCGGAAGAACCCACAAAAGGGCAAGGAAAACTCACACCCAGTGGGCAGGGAGAATTCACATCCAGTGGGACGCCAGTGACAATGCTGACTATGAAAAACCTTGGAGAGGACCTCAGATGTGGGCAACCCCCCCCCCTCTAGGGGACCGAAAGCAATGGATGTCGAGCGGGTCTAACATGATACTGTGAAAGTTCAATCCATAGTGACTCCAACACAGCCGCGAGAGTTCAGTTCAAAGCGGATCCAAGACAGCAGCGAGAGTCCCGTCCACAGGAGACCATCTCAAGCGGAGGCGGGTCAGCATCGTAGAGATGTCCCCAACCGATACACAGGCGAGCGGTCCATCCTGGGTCCCGACGAGCGGTCCATCCTGGGTCTCGACTCTGGACAGCCAGTACTTCATCCATGGTTATCAAACCGGACCCCCTCCACAAGGGAGGGGGGGACATAGGAGAAAGAAAAGAAGCGACAGATCAACTGGTCTAAAAAGGAGGTCTATTTAAAGGCTAGAGTATACAGATGAGTTTTAAGGTGAGACTTAAATGCTTCTACTGAGGTAGCATCTCGAACTGTTACCGGGAGGACATTCCAGAGTACTGGAGCCCGAACGGAAAACGCTCTATAGCCCGCAGACTTTTTTTGGGCTCTAGGAATCACTAATAAGCCGGAGTCTTTTGAACGCAGATTTCTTGCCGGGACATATGGTACAATACAATCGGCAAGATAGGCTGGAGCTAGACCGTGTAGTATTTTATACGTAATTAGTAAAACCTTAAAATCACATCTTAAGTGCACAGGAAGCCAGTGCAGGTGAGCCAGTACAGGCGTAATATGATCAAACTTTCTTGTTCTTGTCAAAAGTCTAGCAGCCGCATTTTGTACCAACTGTAATCTTTTTTGTTTTCTTTTGTTTTACTATTTCCTAAGAGGAGTCCATTCAAATTCATGACGTGTTCTTAAACGGCCAAAATTGTTTCCACCGGCTGTTCTTAAGTTGCTGAATGCCAAATGGTTAGCCCGTGCGTGTCTATCATAATTTGCATATAAACACGCCCTTATTATTCCAATGTGCATATGTAAACACCCTTAATTCCTTAATATTGCAAATGTAAAAACCCTTAATTCCCCATATAAGGGCAGAATTTCGGCGGAAAAGCTGAACATCAGACACATAGAGAAAACGCAAACAAATGACGGAAGAAAATATCGTATTATCCGGCGGGGGAAATAAATAATGTCAAAACGTAAGTTTAAGTAAGGGGGGCCTGCTCTTGGTAGATTAAAGCGTTTAAATAGATATCCGTCACTTCGTATATAGTCTTGAAATAGGCGCTCCCTCCCCAGGGCACGATCGGCGGCATTTTGCCATCTTGCAGTGTGTGTATGTGTGTGTGTGTGTGTGCGAGTGCGCGCCTGCACGAGCACGGTATTTTGATATGTCTACATATTGCTCATTTTGCTATACGTCTGTCTTATCTATATCTACCTCTCTCACTCTCTCTCTCTCTCTCTCTCTCTCTCTATATATATATATATATATATATATATATATATATATATATATATATATATATATACATATACAGTGGGGCAAAAAAGTATTTAGTCAGCCACCGATTGTGCAAGTTCTCCCACTTAAACTGATAACAGGGGTCTGTAATTTTCATCATAGGTACACTTCAACTGTGAGAGACAGAATGTGAAAAACAAATCCAGGAATTCACATTGTAGGAATTTTAAAGAATTTACTTGTAAATTATGGTGGAAAATAAGTATTTGATCAACCATTCAAAGCTCTCACTGATGGTAGGAGGTTTTGGCTCAAAATCTCACGATACATGGCCCCATTCATTCTTTTCTTTACACGGATCAATCGTCCTGTCCCCTTAGCAGAAAAACAGCCCCAAAGCATGATGTTTCCACCCCCATGCTTCACAGTAGGTATGGTGTTCTTGGGATGCAACTCAGTATTCTTCTTCCTCCAAACACGACGAGTTGAGTTTATACCAAAAAGTTATATTTTGGTTTCATCTGACCACATGACATACTCCCAATCCTCTGGTGTATCATCCATGTATCCATTTAGGTATAAACTCATATATCCTGCAGATGTATTTCCAACGATAAAGTCAACGAAATCACATAGGTGAGTTTTGTTGATGTTATTGACTTATGTGCTGATCAGACATATTTGGTCGTGGCATGACTGCCAACTAATTGATGCTAACATGCTATTTAGGCTAGCTGTATGTACAGTTGTAGCTATATTTGCATCCAGTGTTTCCCCCCACCCACATTTAATGCCAAACAAACACTTACCAATCGACGGATTTAAGTTGCTCCAGTGTCACAAGATGCGAAACTTCCGATCGTTTGGTCTGCACATTTTACCGGCGATGCTAAGGCAGACATGGCCGAATAGCGTCAATAGCTATTCGCTCAATAGCTTCAGTTTCTTCTTCAATTTCGTTTTTGCTATCTGCCTCCATATTCCAACCATCCGTTTCAACACATGCGTAATCTGTTGAATCGCTTAAGCCGCTGAAATCCGAGTCTGAATCCGAGCTAATGTCGCTATATCTTGCTGTGCTATCAGCCATGTTTGTTTGTATTGGCATCACTGGATGACATCACAGGAAAATGGACGATGGCTTGACAGATAGCGAAAATCAGGCACTTTAAAGCCTTTTTTCGGGATATTCCATGATGGCTAAATATTTGAAAAAAACTTCGAAAAATAAAATAAGCCACTGGGAACTGATTTTTATTGGTTTTAACCCTTCTGAAATTGTGATAATGTTCCCCTTTAAAGCACCTCTTCCTAAGGGCATGTCAGTGTTATAACTTCACCTTTATCGTTAGTTTTTAAGCCAAAATGTGTCAATTCTCCCTTTTCTGTCCACACACTGTGTCTGCTTGGCACTACTCTGTGATTGTGCGCTGCCGAACATGCTCGCCTGCTTGTAAACCAGCAATATCACAAGAGGCGGCAAAGTAGCGAATATGATTCATTAGTATCGCGGTACTATACTGATACCGTTATACGGTACAACCGTACTGTGCACAGAAAGGTTTGACAATATTCTTTCTTTTGTCGTTCAGCAGCACGCCAACTTGAGCTCACCTTTCAGAGAGTCGTTAGCGGCCGGTCGTGTTGACAAAGTGTGTTTGCCTTGAACCGTCCGTGCTTAATTCTGTCATCCATCCGTGTGCGACAACATCCACTTAGCGGCTAATTAGCCTCTCAAGGATATGGCTTGTTTGTTTGTGTGTGTTTACACGGCAGCCTTCTCGATGTGACTTTCACGAATGTCATGAAGCGAGCAAGGCCGGGCAGGTGCGAGAACAGCTTGAAGCTGGCGTCGTCAGGCCGCCGCCGCCGCGTCCCGGGCGTCTCCGTCTTGACGCTCCGTGCACATTTTTGACTGACTACACACCGGCTTAGCGCAGGCATGTTTGTGTGTTTGTGATTGTGTTTACTTTTATGGATCTGAAGCCATTGAGAATAATTTGATGTTTGTTTTGGCGGGGGGGGGCGGTGGCGCGTATGGCGGCCGTAACGCCGTGTGCATAAGCGGCGCGGGCACTTTTGAAGTGCGCCACCTCAAGCGTTTGACAGCAGACGCGGCTGAGAAGAGAGTGAGTGACAGAAGGGCCCAGTAAGCCTCTGGCACGGTCACCCTGCTGCATTGTGGGTAACGCCGCATGGAGGCGAGCGGCGGGAGTGGGAAAATGAATTTTCCGGCGCGAGAGTGTGACTTCGATACTAATTAACACTCATTGATGCTGAGTAATGAGCAGCTCAGACTCCATAAATGTTTCATTCTGCTGGAATGCGGCGGGGGCCAACAAACATCGCTTTTAGAAAGGCAGGAGGCGGAGCTTCGTGGTGGCGAAAACCCAGCAGGATGTTTGTTTCAGCACCTTTTAGAGTGGCTGTTAATCATTATTTCACTAACAAGTCCCAGCTGCAATTATCTTACTGTACGACTGTAGTGAGTCTTATTCTGCGTTGTGTAGTTTTTTAAATAAAAGACACTCCACCATTCCGTCGTTTCAATATTTATTGGCAACCTGTGTTGGAAACACCAAACACATACACAGGTCTCTACTTTCTGGCGGACTGATATCTGCTCCTCCTCATCCAAAAGTACAAAAGAAGAGAAAATAAACAACATTGATTCATATAAAAATAATAATTTAAATTACTTTAACAAAAATGTTTTATCACAAAAAAAATAATAATAATGCACAAATCCACATTGTCATGATCCGCTACTTGGATCATGTCATATTCTGTTTTTGTTCCGTCTTTGTATAGTGTTCTGTTATTTGATTTCCTTACTTCCTGGTGGCACTTCCTGTTTTGTTCCATTGCCATAGTTACACATTAGTGTCACCTGTCTTTTGTTTTTGACGCGCACCTGCCTCGTAATGACTCTCCTTGTTCAAGCCTCCCCTTTTCGTTACTCGCTCTTGGATTCTAGTTTGTGTTTGATACAACAGGTGACGTAGCTGACTTCTCATTGTGGTAAAAGACTTTTTGTACTCGTTAGCTTCCACGCTATTCCTCTGTTTATTTCCCTAGCTCACATGCTAGCGTTCTTAGTTCCTTCTAGCTCCCATGCTAGTTCTGTTTGTTTTGTCTTTAGTGCCTTGTGCGAGTGTTTTCTGTTCATAGTCTGTTTTTTTGTAGTAGAAATAAACCTTCATTTCTTACCTTCACGCTGTGTCCATGTCCAACTGCACCTCGAGAGAACAAACCCGCACTGCAATGCCAGCCAAGTGTCACACACGTACCTGTGTTGGAAACACGAAACATATACACAGGTCTCTACTTTCTGGCGGACTGATATCTGCTCGTCCTCATCCAAAAGTACGAAATAAGAGAAAATAAACAACATGCATTCATATAAAAATAATAATTGAAATTACATTAACAAAATGTTTTATCACAAAAAATAATAATAATGCACAAATCCACATTGTCATGATCTGCTACTTGAATCATGTCATATTCTGTTTTTGTTCCGTCTTTGTTTCGTGTTCTGTTATTTGATTTCCTTAGTTCCTGGTGGCACTTCCTGTTTTGTTCCATTGCCATAGTTACACATTAGTGTCACCTGTCTTTTGTTTTTGACGCGCACCTGCCTCGTAATGACTCTCCTTATTTAAGCCTCCCCTTTTCGTTCCTCGCTCTTGGATTCTAGTTTGTGTTTGATACAACAGGTGACGTAGCTGACTTCTCATTGTGGTAAAATACTTTTTGTACTCGTTAGCTTCCACGCTATACCTCTGTTTATTTCACTAGCTCACATACTAGCGTTCTTAGTTCCTTCTAGCTCCCATGCTAGTTCTGTTTGTTTAGTCTTTAATGCCTTGTGCAAGTGTTTTCTGTTCATAGTCTGTTTTTTGTAGTAGAAATAAATCCTCATTTCTTACCTTCACGCTGTGTCCATATCTGACTGCACCTCGAGAGAACAAACCCGCACTGCAATGCCAGCCAAGCGTCACCCACATACCTGTGTTGGAAAAACGAAACACATACACAGGTCTCTACTTTCTGGCGGACTGATATCTGCTCCTCCTCATCCAAAAGTACGAAAGAAGAGAAAATAAACAACAATCATTCATATAAAAATAATAATTTAAATTACATTAACAAAAATGTTTTATCACAAAAAATAATAATAATGCACAAATCCACATTGTCATGATCTGCTACTTGAATCATGTCATATTCTGTTTTTGTTCTGTTTTTGTATCGTGTTCTGTTATTTGACTTCCTTAGTTCCTGGTGGCACTTCCTGTTTTGTTCCATTGCCATAGTTACACATTAGTGTCACCTGTCTTTTGTTTTTGACGCGCACCTGCCTCGTAATGACTCTCCTTATTCAAGCCTCCCCTTTTCGTTACTCGCTCTTGGATTCTAGTTTGTGTTTGATACAACAGGTGACGTAGCTGACTTCTCATTGTGGTAAAAGACTTTTTGTACTCGTTAGCTTCCACGCTATTCCTCTGTTTATTTCCCTAGCTCACATGCTAGCGTTCTTAGTTCCTTCTAGCTCCCATGCTAGTTCTGTTTGTTTTGTCTTTAGTGCCTTGTGCAAGTGTTTTCTGTTCATAGTCTGTTTTTTGTAGTAGAAATAAATCCTCATTTCTTACCTTCACGCTGTGTCCATATCCGACTGCACCTCGAGAGAACAAACCCGCACTGCAATGCCAGCCAAGCGTCACCCACATACCTGTGTTGGAAAGACGAAACATATACACAGGTCTCTACTTTTTGGCGGACTGATATCGGCTCCTCCTCATCCAAAAGTACGAAAGAAGTGAAAATAAACAACATTCATTCACATAAAAATAATAATTTAAATTACATGAACAAAAACATTTTATCACAAAAAATAATAATAATAATGCACAAATCCACATACTTGTGTTGGAAACACGAAACACATACACAGGTCTCTAGTTTCTGGCGGATTGATATCTGCTCCTGTGTGGTGTAAATACCATGCGTAAATACTACCAAACAATTCAAACAGTCAACGCTCTATTCCTTAATTCACACAATTGTGCATAAAAAATATACTTCAAACAACACATCACGTATACCCACAACATTAATGTTTTAACTTTTTAAGAATTAGGAACGTTTAGAAAGAATATTTTTACTATTAAGAAACACGGAGCAGTGAAGAACTATTATCTCCTCATCCAAAAGTATGAAAGAAGAGGAAGTAAATAACCGAAAAAAACAACAAAGTCACTTCACACACCGGACATCCTGTTCTTCAAAATATAACCAATACCTCAAAATAAAAGATAACACCCTGTCTCGTTCATAATATAGCGCAACAACATCACACTATTACACGACTTCAACAATTTAAACACAGCTTTTTTTTTTTTTACAAGCTATTATGTTACTGCGTGGAGAGGATAAATTCAATGCTTTAAAGGGGAACATTATCACCAGACCTATGTAAGCGTCAATATATATACCTTGATGTTGCAGAAAAAAGTCGATATGTTTTTTTTACCGATTTCCGAGCTCTAAAAGGGTGAATTTGGCGATTTAAACGCCTGTCGGAGCAATGACCTTTCACCCGTGACGTTACAATGGGAAGCAATCCACCATTTTCTCAAACACATTACAAACACCAAGTCAAATCAGCTCTGTTATTTTCCGTTTTTTTGACTGTTTCCCGTACCTTGGAGACATCATGCCTGGTCGGTGTGTTGTCGAGGGTGTAACAACACGATCAGGGACGGATTCAAGTTGACTTACGTGGAGTGTGCATCGATTAGCACGGCATGCTAATCGATGCTAACATGGCAGAAATGGCAAGGATGTGTGGATATCCTGCGACACTCAAAGCAGATGCATTTCCAACGATAAAGTCAATGAAATCACAAAGGCGAGTTTTGTTGATGTTATTGACTTATGTGCTAATAAGACATATTTGGTCACGGCATGACTGCCAGCTAATTGATGCATCATGCTATTTACATTTGTAGCTATATATGCATCCAGCCTTTCCCTCCACCCACATTTAATGCCAAACACTTACCAATCGACGGATTTAAGTTGCTCCAGTGGTCAAAAGATGCAATCGTTGGTTAGAAGGCGATCGCCGAATAGCTTCAATAGCTATTCGCTCAATAGCTTCAGTTTCTTCTTCAATTTCGTTTTCGCTATCTGCCTCCACACTCCAACCATCCGTTTCAATACATGCGTAATCTGTTGAATCGCTTAAGCCGCTGAAATCCCAGTCTAAATTCGAGCTAATGTCGCTATATCTTGCTGTGCTATCCGCCATGTTTGTTTGTATTGGCGTCACTATGTGACGTCACAGGAAAATGGACGGGTGAATTTACAGATAGCGAAAATCAGGCCTTCCCGGTAAGGTTTATTCAGGTGTACTGGAGAGGAGGCTACGTCGGGTAGTCGAACCTCGGATTCAGGAGGAGCAGTGTGGTTTTCGTCCTGGTCGTGGAACTGTGGACCAGCTCTGTACTCTCGGCGGGGTTCTTGGGGGTGCATGGGAGTTTGCCCAACCAGTCTACATGTGCTTTGTGGACTTGGAGAAGGCATTCGACCGTGTCCCTCGGGAAGTCCTGTGGGGAGTGCTCAGAGAGTATGGGGTATCGGACTGTCTTATTGTGGCGGTCCGTTCCCTGTACGATCAGTGCCAGAGCTTGGTCCGCATTGCCGGCAGTAAGTCGGACACATTTCCAGTGAGGGTTGGACTCCGCCAAGGCTGTCCTTTGTCACCGATTCTGTTCATAACTTTTATGGACAGAATTTCTAGGCGCAGTCAAGGCGTTGAAGGGTTCCGGTTTGGTAACCGCAGGATTAGGTCTCTGCTTTTTACAGATGATGTGGTCCTGATGGCTTCATCTGACCAGGATCTTCAGCTCTCACTGGATCGGTTCGCAGCCGAGTGTGAAGCGACCGGAATGAGAATCAGCACCTCCAAGTCCGAGTCCATGGTTCTTGCCCGGAAAAGGGTGGAGTGCCATCTCCGGGTTGGGGAGGAGACTCTGCCGCAAGTGGAGGAGTTCAAGTAACTCAGAGTCTTGTTCACGAGTGAGGGAAGAGTGGATCGTGAGATCGACAGGCGGATCAGTGAAGCGTCTTAAGTAATACAGATGCAGTATCGATCCGTTGTGGGGAAGAAGGAGCTGAGCCGGAAGGCAAAGCTCTCAATTTACCGGTCGATCTACGTTCCCATCCTCACCTATGGTCATGAGTTTTGGGTTATGACCAAAAGGACGACATCATGGGTACAAGCGGACCAAATGAGTTTTCTCCGCCGGGTGGCGGGGCTCTCCCTTAGAGATAGGGTGAGAAACTCTGTCATCAGGGAGGAGCTCAAAGTAAAGCCACTGCTCCTTCACATCGAGAGGAGCCAGATGAGGTGGTTCGGGCATCTGGTCAGGATGCCACCAGAACGCCTCCTTAGGGAGATGTCTCGGGCACGACTGGTAGGAGGCCACGGGGAAGACCAAGGACACCTTGGGAAGACCATGTCTGCCGGCTGGCCTGGGAACGCCTCGGGATTCCCCGGGAAGAGCTGGACGAAGTGGCTGGGGAGAGGGAAGGCTGGGCTTCCCTGTACTGCAAAAACTGAAATCTAAGTAAGATTAAATATCTCAAATAAGGGTGATATTTGCTTATTTTCTGTCTGATAAGACAATTATTCTCAATAAGCAGATTTATCTTGGTATTTTACTTGTTTTAAGTGTATTGGTCCTAAATTGTCTCAGTAAGGTATTACAGCTTGTTGCTGAGATTTTATAGATGGATAGTACTTTATTGATTCCTTCAGGAGAGTTCCTTCAGGAAAATTAAATGGCCTATATTGAGTCAAACATGCTTGAAACGAGAATATCAACTGATGCCAAGCTGTGACATTAACACACATAAGTATAAAACTACTTTTGAAAAGTAATAATTTCTTACTTCACGCGTGAAAAAAAAATCATTGCATATCATTATGTCAAGATAATGGCACTGGCATTGACTTATTTAAGAACATTTTTCAACATGTTGAGAAAAAAGCTCTAATTTTTTTCCTGCCAAGAAAGTGCACTTGTCATTAGTGACGATATACTTATTTGAAGGTATTTTGGGGTTCATTGATGTTAGCTAATTTTACTTGTTTTGGACAAGCCAAACTTTCTTGTTCTATTGGCGGATAATTTTGCTTAGTTCAAGTGAAATACCCCTCATTTTTGTATTTTTTTTTTGTTTGTTTTTTAACACTGACTTTTTGCAGTGTGCTTCGGCTGCTGCCCCCGCGACCCGACCTCGGATAAGCGGAGAAGATGGATAAATGGTATATTATATATATTGCGTTACTATGCTAATACCGGTATACCGTACAACCCCACCTGCTACTGCATTGTTGTTATTTGTATTATTATTGTATTGTTTTTCAAATAATATTTCTCATCCAGAAGTTTGTTTTTCTATTCAAAATTAATGTTCGATGTTAAAATGCTCTTTTGAGAGACCCAAACACAGATTGAATTGATTTCAATTAATTTAAATGGAGCTGGGCTGCTTTGGGACACATTGATTGATTGATTGAAACTTTTATTAGTAGATTGCACAGTACAGTACATATTCCCTACAATTGACCACTAAATGGTAACACCCGAATACGTTTTTCAACTTGTTTAAGTCGGGGTCCACGTTAATTCATGGTACTGTGTCAAGTATTGTGCACTTAGGTTCTGCTAACACAAAATTACATTAGTGCTTGATTTGGTCTCAAAATAATGCTGACAATAATAACGTTTATCTGCAATATTTTATGGGGCAATTTATTGTCCAGCAAGATTCATAATCAGCGTAGCGCGCAGTACTCTGGCTCACAGAAAGGAGGCATGCTTGAAGAATTAATAAAGAAGTTTTTTTTTTTCTCCTGGCCAAGCTAGTGTTGTGATATTAATACACTGTGTCACTCTAACTGTCTTTTTAGCACGTCTTTATTCCACAATGTGACTGTTGGCCCCCTGAATATTTATGACTGAGGCACTAGGAAGGGAAATGAAGTGAATCATATTTTATATAGAGCTTTTTTTGCAGTGGCTCAAAGTGCTTTACATCGAGAAACCCATAATCTACATTTGTGGGTGAAGTGTCTCGCCCAAGGACACCACGGCAGTGACTACGATGGCGGAAGCTGGATTCGAACTAGCAACCATCACGTTTCCGTCTGAGCCATGCCGCCCCCCCGTTAAAGGGCAAACTAGCACACGTGCCTCGTCATCGTTCTACCAGTCACATTTCTCAACAAAAGTCCTATTGATTTTAAAGAACATCCAACACACACCTCCAGGCTGAGGGAGCTAAGGCGCTTGAACGGTCACAATGTTGTGTTCGTCTTAGAAGACTCCAGCAAACATCGGGAAGGTTACACAACTTCCAAAAAGTCCTTCAGCACTTGGAAAAAAACAATAAATAAATCACTTCACTTCTGTTATAAAGGTCGAGGAAGGTTGTACCTGTACTCACACACACACACACACACACATTCTGGTTATCATTTGGAATGGGGACCAAGTTTTTTCATGGGGACTTGTGGGGACCACCCTTTCTACAGGTTGTGGAGGCATAAAAAAAATTAGGTAAAATGGCCACTGCCCAGTTAGCTCATACACGTCTTTAAATCTCTGGATTGATGAAGTAATGTGCTGATCATTCTTACTGGGGACCCTGGGGGAAAAAAAGAGTTGATATGGTTCATGGGGATTAAATTTAAATAATTTTTCATAATTCACACAAATTTGTACGTGACTACTGAGGCCCGTTAGAAAAATAAAAAAATAAAAAGTTCAATATATTTGGGGACTTCTGGAATCCGTCCCTTATGGGGGGGGGTAAATCTATTCAATTCTCTCTACTAAACATGTTTATTTTTCAGTAAACATGTTTTATGGGCCAAAGCTTAAAAATCACTTAGGCATCTTCAGAATGAATCTGACTATCATTTAAAAAGGTTTCCCTTAAGGGGACCTGTTCTTTTGTCCCCATACCGTCAGAGGTCCCCTAAAGGTGACTGTGTAAACAGAGCGATGTCCCCATTAAGTAAGCATTGCCAGAACACACACACACACACACTAACACATTTGTGTACCTGTTATCTTCTTTAGACTTACAAAAAATGCCTCCCTCTTTAGGACCACCCTTTTTAGATATATAAATATTTGTATTTACAACATTGATAATATATACATACTATGAAAATATACAAAAAGCATGTTGTGAAAAATGAGTTGGAATTTCACAAGAAAAAGGTCACAATTTCACAAGAAAAACATGGAATTTTGGCAGTATTAGAATAAAAGTCGTAATTTTACACCAAATTATACAATACAAAACTCAACATGTGTACAATATTATGACAAAAGTTGGAATTTTACTCAATAACAGTCACAATTTTAGAAGAACAGCTTAAAATGTTTGCAATTTTATAAAACGAGTCGTAATTCTACTCAACAAAAGTCACAATTTTATAAGAAAACTTAAAAAATAATATTACAATAATAATCAGAATTTTACTTGGCAAAATTGTAATTTTACTCAAAAAATGTCCCTATTTTACAAAAAAAAACGGGAAAAAAATGGCAATGTTGTGATAAAAGTCCGAATTCTATAAGACAAATATCACCATTTTGAATTAAAAAGTAATAATAATATTGATATGTTTTATTTTTCAGGAGAAAATATTGCAATATTAACGAAACAGAAAAAATATAACAAATTGTTCCCAATTTTATGAGAAAAAAGTGGACACATTGTCAGAAAAAGACTGTTTTTAGTTTGTTATTTTGTTTGTTGAATTTATTGTTTGTAATTGGTTTTTAACCTCCATCCATCCATCCATTTTCTACCACTTATTCCCTTTCGGGGTCGCGGGGGGCGCTGGCGCCTATCTCAGCTACAATCGGGCGGAAGGCGGGGTGCACCCTGGACAACTCGCCACCTCATCGCAGGGCCAACACAGATAGACAGACAACATTCACACTCACATTCACACACTAGGGCCAATTTTACCTTCATTATTTAATTCAAGTTATTACAGTATCTCTCTCTCTCTATATATATATATATATATATATATATATATATATATATGTAGGTGTGGGAAAAAATCACAAGACTACTTCATCTCTACAGAACTGTTTCATGAGGGGTTCCCTCAATCATCAGGATGGATATATATACATCCATCCATCCATCCTTTTTCTACCGCTTATTCCCTTTTGGGGGAGTCGGGGGCGCTGGCGCCTATCTCAGCTACAATCGGGCGGAAGCTATGTAATTATCATTATCATTCTTTTTATTTTTTTTTAAGAATTTTTGGCCAAAGGGGGCGCATTTCAATTTCTTACACTCAATTGTTATTACATATCTTGACTAGAGGGGGAGCACTTCAAATTTTTTACACACACTTGTTATTTCATATGTTGACCAGAAGGGGAGGACTTTTAAAATCCATTTGAAAAATTCCTCCTGTTTGGGACCACCCCTAATGTTGATGGATTTCACCACCAGGGGTGCAAATGAGACATTTTCCTATTAGATCAATCAATCAATCAATGTTTATTTATACAGCCCTAAATCACAAATGTCTCAAAGGACTGCACAAACCACTACGACTACGACATCCTCGGAAGAACCCACATAAGGGCAAGGAAAACTCACAAGATGCAATGGTTTTCTGTATTGGGACCAGGATTTGGGTCCTAACTTGTTCACCAGTCCTCATATGGAAGGTACTTTTCCTTGTTGATGTCTCAAGAAGGGTACAAATACAAGAACACACACGCACACACACACACACAAACACACACACACACACACACATTTTGAGGCTTTGTGGGCAAACAAAGCTGCATTGGCCGATGTTGTCGTTATACATCAAACATTGACAGACACAAAGTGGTCACTAGGACACAAACTCATGCACGTGTATTCCCAATATAGTTTCTATTTGGAAGGCCACAGTTTTCCCTCAACACAGCATGCTGGAGGATGACTCACAAAGCTCCCAGAAAGCAAGGAGATGACCAAAGTTAGCACGTTGAGGATCAGAGTGACTCACAAGCTCCACTCACGTCTCACGCTAAATACATGTGCGCTCTGATTGGCTTTCCGTGTTTGAAATAGATGCCAGGCTGTCGCCAGACTAAAGTAGTCCTGTAATTTCCGAAAGATGGATGGCGGCGACGTAGCTCCGTCTTATTGATGTTTTCTTGATAGTTCAAGACTTGAAAGAGTCTTTTGTTGCAAAGTCTGTTGCGATCTGCTGCTCAGATCTTCACATGTTTGTTATTTCCATTTTTGTTTCATTCTCAGTCTGACCCGTTTATTTCCTGTTTTGCCCATCACTCTGGTTACTCATTAGTTCACCTGCTACACTCGTACCGCACACCTGCTTCAGCTAATCACCCTCCTTTATAAGCCAGCCTTTTCTGTTCAGTCTTCCTCGGATCCTAATTTGCCCACGCGCAACAGTGACGACTCTCGACCTTCATCTTTGTATGTATATTCTCGCTAGCTTTTACGCTAAGCCATTTGTTTATTCCAGCTCACATGCTGAGGAATTGTTTTTCTGTTTTTGGTTTGCCTTCTCTTTACAGCAGTGTTTTTGTTCCTAGCCTTTTATTATTTAATAAATCCATTTATAACTTACCTTGTTGTGTTCATCGCTTCGACGCATCCCCGGAAGAACCAATCCGGCATTACAATGCCACACAAGCGTCACAGTAGGATCCGAGCATCAAAATGTTTTTCCGCGTCGAAACCACGGGAGGAACCCTTCGACTTGGGTTTGTGGTTGGAGCTCGTGGCTTGGGAGCAGGAAAGACTTGACTGTGGGCCTGAAGTCCCCTCCGAAGCCGTTCGCGCTGCCCCGAAGAGGCGGGGGGTCCAGTGGAGAGGTCCCCCGCACGGCAGTAATGTTCCAGCACCACTTATTCCTCCCCATGGACACAGCAAGTTTCACCCCGTCCAGGATTCACCCGTCATTACCGGTAATCCTGCTTGTTTTTTTTCAAATCATTCCTTAAGCTGCCATGACACTTTTTCTGACACAAGCGATGACGTCAATTGGGGAACGCCCACCGGTGACGCAACACCGGCCTCTGTTGATGACATTTTTTCAGAAGATTTTTATATTGTGGACAGTAATTCTCATTCCCAACCTTTTTTGAATATCAATAACATTCATGACAAGATACAGAATTATCAGGATATTTTTTCTTATTATTCTAGTCAACCTCAGTCACCTAGTTTTTCTCCTACACCTCCTTTAAAACCTCATTCTCCGGCCAAGTCCAAGGTGTTTCCTCCCTTTTCTAAAGGAAATTCTGGACAAATTAAAGGGGAGGAGTCGGCCCGCCTCCAAGCCTCCCACCACCCTCCCTTAAGGTCAGTCCCTGACCATAGGGAACGGGTCTGGGATCCCCGTCTGGAGGAAGGGGCTATGACCTATAGCTGTGCTACGGAGGTAGCACAGATACTACCCTCTAAACCACAGCCACCATGTAGACCTCCTCCACCTGTTTTTCCCCTGGCCAAGTCTCAACGGCCTTGTAGACCTCCTCCACCTGTTTTTCCCCCGGCCAAGTCTCAACGGCCTTGTAGACCTCCTCTACCTGATTTTCCCCCGGCCAAATCTCAACGGCCTTGTAGACCTCCTCCACCTGTTTTTCCCCCGGCCAAGTCTCAACGGCCTTGTAGACCTCCTCCACCGGTGTTCGGACTCGCGAGGTCATTGCCTCCAGCACGTCCTCCACCACCGGTGTTCTGCACTGCTCCCAGTCTGGTTCTCACACCAGCACATGACTCTCGCCTGGTTTTCAAGCCAGAATTAGACTCTCGCCTGGTTTTCACACCAGAAAATGTTTCTAGCCTGGTTCTCAAGCCAGCACTAGACTCCCACCTGGTTCTCACACCAGCCTCCGACCCAGAACTGGTTCTCATACCAGTTACAGACTTTAGCCTGGAGCCCACTCCAGTACCAGCTCCAGAGCTGGAGCCTACTCCAGTACCAGCTCCACGCCGCCAAGCGCCGGTACCAGCTCCACGCCGCCAAGCGCCGGTACCAGCTCCGCGCCGCCAAGCACCGCCGACGACGGGGCTGGAGCCCACACCAGCGTCGACGACGGGGCTGGAGCCCACACCAGCGTCGACGACGGGGCTGGAACCTTCACCTGTGTCGACAGGGCTGGAGCCCACTCCAGTGCCAGCTCCTCGACAAGCGCCGGTACCAGCTCCACGCCGCCAAGCACTGCCGACGAAGAAGCTGGAGCCCACACCGGCGCCGACGATGAGGCTGGAGCTCACACCAGTCACGACTCCTGCGGCTCCCAGGCCGCCTCCGACGACTCCTGCGGCTCCCAGGCCGCCTCCGACGACTCCTGCGGCTCCCAGGCCGCCTCCGACGACTCCTGCGGCTCCCAGGCCGCCTCCGACGACTCCTGCGGCTCCCAGGCCGCCTCCGACGACTCCTGCGGCTGCAGCACCCGCATCATCCTCGCCAGCTGCACTCGGGCCTGCTTTGGCTGCAGTCCCCGCACCCTCGTCTGCTGCTTCCAAGCCTGCTGGGATTTCGGTGCTGAGGCGTCGTCCACCACGTCGACCACGGGCGTGGCCTCTGCGAGGTCATCCTCCTCGCCAGACACTCCCTCCTCCATGTCGGCCACGGATGTGGCCGTGCCCGGGTCGTCCGCCTCGCCGGGCACCTCATCCTGCGAGGCGGCCACTAATGTGGCCTTTTCGAGGTCGCCCGCCAAAACTTGTTCGGCAGCAGCGTTCCACCCGCCGCCGCCACATGATGTGTCCTCGGTGGATTCGGGGACATGCGATCTGGCGACCCTCCACCGTGGCCTCCCTCCGCCCTCCCTTCGTTTGTGGACTTTCTGGTTTTGGGGAGGGGGTTCAAGTTTTTGTTTGTGTTTTTGAGACATCTGGTATCTGTCTTTTGTTGGGGGGGAATACTGTTGCGATCTGCTGCTCAGATCTTCACATGTTTGTTATTTCCATTTTTGTTTCATTCTCAGTCTGACCCGTTTATTTCCTGTTTTGCCCATCACTCTGGTTACTCATTAGTTCACCTGCTACACTCGTACCGCACACCTGCTTCAGCTAATCACCCTCCTTTATAAGCCAGCCTTTTCTGTTCAGTCTTCCTTGGATCCTAATTTGCCCACGCGCAACAGTGACGACTCTCGACCTTCATCTTTGTATGTATATTCTCGCTAGCTTTTACGCTAAGCCATTTGTTTATTCCAGCTCACATGCTGAGGAATTGTTTTTCTGTTTTTGGTTTGCCTTCTCTTTACAGCAGTGTTTTTGTTCCTAGCCTTTTATTATTTAATAAATCCATTTATAACTTACCTTGTTGTGTTCATCGCTTCGACGCATCCCCGGAAGAACCAATCCGGCATTACAATGCCACACAAGCGTCACAAAGTCACATGTAAGGAAGTTGTGCCATTGTGTTGCAATGGCTATGACTCATTCGGATTGTGTATATGACGATACCAAAAACGCCAAATCAGTCAAGCAGTTAATTTTGAGGGGGAAGAATTGTATTATTTGTGGAGGAAAAATATTAAAGGGGATGGAGACTTTAGGGTAGTTCAATTCTATTTTTCTTTTAATCTGCAAGGTCTGAAATGTGCAAATGTTTGTAAATACACTGTAATACCTACAGTATTTATTTGAATCATATTGCCAAACAATGGAAAGTGGTTAGCATTTTGGCCACACAGTCAAGAAATGGCGGGTTTGAATCTCAACTTTAGACTTCTCTGTTTGGTCCTTGCATGTTCTCCCCATGGGCTTCACGGTGGCAGAGGGGTTAGTGCGTCTGCCTCACAATACGAAGGTCCTGCAGTCCTGGGTTCAAATCCAGGCTCGGGATCTTTCTGTGTGGAGTTTGCATGTTCTCCCCGTGAATGCGTGGGTTCCCTCCGGGTAATCCGGCTTCCTCCCACTTCCAAAGACATGCACCTGGGGATAGGTTGATTGGCAACACTAAATTGGCCCTACTGTGTGAATGTGAGTGTGAATGTTGTCTGTCTATCTGTGTTGGCCCTGCGATGAGGTGGCGACTTGTCCAGGGTGTACCCCGCCTTCCGCCCGATTGTAGCTGAGATAGGCGCCAGCGCCCCCCGCGACCCCGAAAGGGAATAAGCGGTAGAAAATGGATGGATGGATGTTCTCCCCATGCATGTGTGTGTGTGTGTGTGCGTGCGTGCGTGTGTGTGTGTGTGTGTTTTATCTGGTATACCAGTTTCCTCTTATATTTCAAAAACATACATGTTATATTAATTGTATACTCTTAATTATTGTATCTGTCTGACAGAGTGTACCCTCCCTGCTTTGGAGTTAACTGCGATAGGCTCAACTCATCTGTGATTAGGGATAGGGACGGCGTGGCGCAGTGGAAAAGAGTGGCCGTGCGCAACCCGAGGGTCCCTGGTTCAATTCCCACCTAGTACCAACCTCGTCACGTTCGTTGTGTCCTGAGCAAGACACTTCACCCTTGCTCCTGATGGGTGCTGGTTGGCGCCTTGCATGGCAGCTCCCTCCATCAGTGTGTGAATGTGTGTGTGAATGGGTAAATGTGGAAGTAGTGTCAAAGCGCTTTGAGTACCTTGAAGGTAGAAAAGCGCTATACAAGTACAACCCATTTATCATTTATAAGTAACGAATTTGGTAAGTTTAAAGGGACCAACCAATATATATATATATATATATATATATATATATATATATATACAAAACCAAAACCAGGGAAGTTGGCACGTTGTGTGAATCGTAAATAAAAACAGAATGCAATGATGTGCAAGTCCTTTTCAACCTATATTCAATTGAATAGACTGCAAAGACAAGATACTTAAAATTCGAACTGGAAAACGTTGTCATTTTTTGCAAAGATTAGCTCATTTGGAATTTGATGCCTGCAACATGTTTCACAAAAAAGCTGGTACAAGTGGCAAAAATGAAGTTGTGGAATGCTCATCAAACACTTATTTGGATCATGGTTGCCGTGATTGGGTATAAAAAGCAGCTTCCATGAAATGCTCAGTCATTCACAAACAAGGATGGGGCGAGAGTCACCACTTTGTCAACAAATGCGTGAGCAAACTATCAAACAGTTTAAGAAACACATTTCTCAACAAGCTATTGCAAGGAATTTAGGGATTTCCCCATTTACGGTCCGTAAAATCATCACACGGTTCAGAGAATCTGAAGAAATCACTGCAGGTATTACGGACCTTCAATCCCTCAGGCGGTACTGCATCAAAAACAGACATCAGTGTGTAAATTATATCACCACATGGGCTCAGGAACACTTCAGAAAACCACAGTCAGTAACTAGAATTGGTCACTACTTCTAGAAGTGCAAGTTAAAACTCTACTATGCAAAGCGAAAGCTATTTATCAACAACACCCAGAAACGCCGCCGACTTCGCTGGGCCTGAGTTCATCTAAAATGGACTGATGCAAAGAGGAAAAGTGTTCTGTGGTCTGAGGAGTCCACACTTCAAATTGTTTTTGGAAACTGGATGTTGTGTCCTCTGGAACAAAGAGGAAAAGAACCCTCCTGATTGTCATTGGCGCAAAGTTCAAAAGCCAGCATCTGTGATGGTATGGGGGTGTATTAGTGCCCAAGGGTTAGGGTTCTGAATAAAATCGAATCGTTGTTAATACGAATCACGACACCCCTAATAAATAATCATTTAAAAAAATGTGTTAATAAAAACTACAACTACAGTAAGAGGCATGTTATAATCAAACAGCTGGTGTGTAATTTGTAAAATACTTACAGTATAAACACTTTGTGGGACTTAATAAAAGACAAAACTGGCACATTCATCTTAATTGCAAAGACGACTGCAACACACCGAGGACAAACTGAAATCAGAAATAAAACAAGATGTAACAATTTGTCTTGGCTTTATTGACATGACCCCCAGGATGCAGAAACAGCAATTCATCGACGGTAAGAAATGTATGTAATAATGGCTAAGTAAAAAAGAACGTGAGCGACGGGAGTGTGTCACGGATGACTAGACAAAAACAAAACCGGTATAGGAAAAACTGGTTTTGCAAAATAAATTCTATAGAGCAATATGGAAAAGCACAAAGAAAAAAGCAAAGCAATGATCCACCCCAATCACACTGACAAATCTGGTTAATGAGCATTCCTGATTGCCAATTGGGGACAGGTGAGCTTGAAAGCACTTAGGCCAGAGGAAAAGTGGTAGCAAATGGAGGCGAACAGGAAATGGAAGAAAAATTAAGAGTGCTGGCCAGGAAATAAACAAAGTGACTGATGAGAGATTATGATACAAGGTAGAACTGGACATCACAATTGTCATGTTCAACTCCCTTTTAAATGCCGAATAAAACAATATATGTTTTATTATTAACCAAAATAATATTTACCATCACATAAACTTACAAAAGTACTGAAAAGTACTAATTTTCGATTCCTGGTACATTATTTTCACAAGATTAATTAATTAATTGCTGGGTATTGTGGCCAGACAGCAAAATTTTAGTTTCATCTGACAACACATGGACACAGATAAGACCTTCTGGAGGAAAGTTCTATGGTCAGATGAAACAGTAATTGAGCTGTTTGGACCCAATGCCCAGCATTATGTTTGGAGGAGAAAAGGTGAGGCCTTTAATTCCAGGAACACCACACATACCGTCAAGCATGGTGGTGGTAGTATTATGCTCTGGGTCTGTTTTTCTGCCATGGAACTGGTGCTTTAGAGAGAGTAAATGGGACGATGGAAAAGAAGGATTACCTCCAAATTCTCCAGGACAATCTAAAATAATCAGCCCGAAGTTTGTGTCTTGGGCGCAGTTGGGTGTTCCAGCAGGAAAAAAATCCCAAACACATGTCAAAAGGGGTAAAGAAAAGGGCTAGAATTAAGGTTTTAGAATGGCCTTTCCCAAACGTGTGGACAATGCTAAAGAAAAAAGTCCATGTCAGAAAACCAACACATTTCAGCTGAATTGCACCAATGTTGTCAAGAGGAGGGGTCAACAAGTCAACCGGCAAAGCTCGGTTGGTAGAGCGGCCGTGCCAGCAACTTGAGGGTTGCAGGTTCAATTCCCGCTTCCGCCATCCTAGTCACTGCCGTTGTGTCCTTGGGCAAGACACTTTATCCACCTGCTCCCAGTGCCACCCACACTGGTTTAAATGTAACTTAGATATTGGGTTTCACTATGTAAAGCGCTTTGAGTCACTAGAGAAAAGCGCTATATAAATATAATTCAATTCAACCAGAAGCTTGTGGATGGCTACCAAAATCGCCCTATTGCAATGAAACTTGCCAAAGGACATGTAACCAAATATTAACATGGCTGTATGTATACTTTTGACCCAGCAGATTTGGTCACATTTTCAGCAGACCCATAATGAATTCATAAAAAGAACCAAACTTCATGACAAACATGTGCTCTAATCACTCTATAACAAAATAAAATAAGAGTTGTAGAAATTATCGGAAACTCAAGACAAGTTCTTTTCAAGTATATATATTTATCCATCCGTCCATTTTCTACCGCGTTTCTACCGCTTATTCCCTTTTGGGGTCGCGGGGGGCGCTGGCGCCTATCTCAGCTACAATCGGGCGGAAGGCGGGGTACACCCTGGACAAGTCGCCACCTCATCGCAGGGCCAACACAGATAGACAGACAACATTCACACTCACATTCACACACTAGGGACAATTTTTTAGTGTTGCCAATCAACCTATCCCCAGGTGCATGTCTTTGGAAGTGGGAGGAAGCCGGAGTACCCGGAGGGAACCCACGCATTCACGGGGAGAACATGCAAACTCCACACAAAAAGATCCCGAGCCTGGATTTGAACCCAGGACTGCAGGACCTTCGTATTGTGAGGCAGACGCACTAACCCCTCTGCCACCGTGAAGCCCTATATATATATATATATATATATATATATATATATATATATATATATATATATATATATATATATATATATATATATATATATATATATATATATATATATATAACATATTACTTTAATGAATGTAATAAAAAAAACAATGTATATATATATATATATATATATTGACATAATATATTCTTAAATATATCTCGTATGATGGTATCTATGTGGATGAGTCATGGCCATAACGCTTGCGAGTGAATACATCCTCAGTTTCCGACCGCAGTCACGAGTAGCGGGTATTGAAAAAAAGCATCGCACTCTTTAGTTCCACTTCCTGTTATCCTCGTAACCATGACGACCGAGCCGCAGAGTGTTCCCTCGTGCATGTTTTTGTACATTTACTTTTTTTGGGGGAGGCGGGGAGGGGGGGGGGGCCTCCCGCTCTGTGCGGAGCTGCTGGCGAGTGACTGTACTTGTGTTGTTGTGTTGTGGAGGACCACAACGACGTCGTCCTGTAAGTCCGTGGTCGCTCTATGTTCAGAGCGTAATACAACAATCTGGATTTGTATGAGACAGCGTGGCTGGTAATAATAACAATTCCATAAACATGTCCTTTTTTGCTTTTGAGATCCTACTCACTAGTTTAACGTGGGACACGTCTTCAAGTCTTGGGGGAGCTTCCAAGTCCCTTACTGGGGTTCTTCTTTTGTTTTGTGCCACGTTAACTTCATGAGAGCGTGTAGGACAGGATGTGGAATGCCGTGAGCCGGGTGGAGGATTCCCCTCGGAGTGCGGAGGAGGAAGGAAAGAGGAACGGGTGGGGGTGGGGGGGTGCGGGTTGGATTCCAAGTCTGGTTTACAGTGGGAAGGAAGGGGGTCCTGTTCCTGTTTGTTCGCATTATGGGATGGCAGGCGGGGCTGGGATAAGGGGGGGGCGGCACGGGTTACTCGAGGTCCTCCGGGGTCGCTCCCTCGCCTCTCATGGCATTCACAGCTGCCGGGGGCCGAGCTGCGTGGGAGGACGGAGAACTCCCATGATGCACTCCTTCAGGCATGCACGCTCTGGCTCCAACTTGACCACAGCACTCCGAGAGAGCGAATGACATCATGCTGGATTGGACGTAAAGTGCCACAAATACGGGAAAACATTTGGGAGCGTTACACACGTAAGGACGTGAATGTTTAGCTCACGTAATTTCCAGTTTTTTATTCTTTTTAGCATGGGTTCCATTTTATCCCTGCCATCAAAGATGTTTAGTGCCGCTCCCGAGCCCGGACAAATGGGAGTCTTGCATCCAGACATACAAACCCTGTTTCCATTTGAGGTGGGAAATTGTGTTAGGTGTAAATATAAACGGAATACAATGATTTGCTAATCATTTTCAACCCATATTCAGTTGAATATGCTACGAAGACAAAATATTTGATGTTCAAACTCATGAACTTTATTTTTTTTTTGCAAATAATAATTAACTTAGAATTTCATGGCAGCAACACGTGCCAAAGTAGTTGGGAAAGGGCATGTTCACCACTGTGTTACATCACCTTTTCTTTTAACAACACTCAATAAACGTTTGGGAACTGAGGAAACTAATTGTTGAAGCTTTGAAAGTGGAATTCTTTCTCATTCTTGTTTTATGTAGAGCTTCAGTCGTTCAACAGCTCGGGGTCTCCGCTGTCGTATTTTACGCTTTATGATGCGCCACACATTTTTGATGGGAGACAGGTCTGGACTACAGGTGGGCTAGGAAAGTACCCGCACTCTTTTACTACGAAGCCACGCTGTTGTAACACGTGGCTTGGTATTGTCTTGCTAAAATAAGCAGGGGTTTCCATGATAACGTTGCTTGGATGACAACATATGTTGCTCCAAAACCTGTATGGACCTTTCAGCATTAATGGTGCCTTCACAGATGTGTAAGTTACCCATGCCTTGGGCACTAATACACCCCCATACCATCACAGATGCTGGCTTTTGAACTTTGCGCCTATAACAATCTGGATAGTTATTTTCCTCTTTGTTCCGGAGGACACCACATCCACAGTTTCCAAATATAATTTGAAATGTGGACGCGTCAGACCACAGAACACTTTTCCACTTTGCATCAGTCCATCTTAGATGAGCTCGGGCCCAGCAAAGCCAGCGGCGTTCCTGGGTGTTGTTGATAAATGGGTTTTGCTTTGCACAGCAGAGTCTTAACTTGCACTTATAGATGTAGCAACCAACTGTAGTTACTGACAGTGGTTTTATGAAGTGTTCCTGAGCCCATGTGGCGATATCCTTTACACACTGATGTCGGTTTTTGATGCAGTACCGCCTGAGGGGTCAAAAGGTCCGAAATATCATCGTTTACGTGCAGTGATTTCTCCAGATTCTCTGAACCTTTTGATGATTTTACGGACCATAGATGGTAAAATTCCTAAATTCCTTGCACTAGCTCATTGAGAAATTGTTCTAAAACTGTTCGGCAATTTGCTTACAAATTGGTGACCCTCGCCCCATCCTTGTTTGTGAAATACTTAGCATGTCATGGAAGCTGCTTATATACCCAATCATGGCACCCACCTGTTCTCAATTAGCCTGCACACCTGTGGGATGTTCCAAATAAGTGTTTGATGAGCATTCCTCAACTTTATCAGTATTGATTGCCACCTTTCCCAACTTCTTTGTCACATGTTGCTGGCATCAAATTCTAAAGTTAATGATTATTTGCAAAAAACAAATGTTTATCAGTTTGAACATCAAATATGTTGATTTTGTAGCATATTGAAATGAATAAGGGTTGAAAATGATTTGTAAATCAATGTATTCCGTTTATATTTACATCTAACACAATTTCCCAACTCATATGGATAGGGGGTTTGTACCTGCCAACTTTGAGACCTCCGAATTCGAGACATGGGGGTAGCGGGGTTAGGTGGGGGGTATATATTTTCAAGTATTTGTTATATATGTATATATATAAATCATCCATTCATGAATGAGTATATCCTTTCGGCCTCCATGTTCAATGGAGAAGTCTGATTTACAAAATTTGCAGGCAGCATATACTTTCCCCTTCGAGCTGTCCTGGATGAACTGATATAATTTTTTTCCCAATCATTTTTTACTTGCAAGCGTACTTCTTCTTACTCGTCGTCGCCATGTCTCTTCTTCATTCTTCTGCTTCATGTTATAGATTTGGACAGAGGGAGATGACGGCAACAGACACCAGGAGAGGTATGTGCAACAATTTATTATATATACAAAGTCAATATATGTCAATCAATCAATCAATTAATGTTTATTTATATAGCCTTAAATCACTAGTGTCTCAAAAGGATGCACAAACCACAACACAAACCATAACGACATCCTCGGTAGAGCCCACATAAGGGCAAGGAAAACTCACCCCAGTGGGACGTCGGTGACAGTGACACTGATGACTATGAGAACCCCACCTCCTAGGGGACATGTATATAATAATACAAAACAATACTTATAAACAATAGAATGGTGTGTGACAAAATCCAAGAGCGTATGTGTGTGACTATGTGTGTCGATTAGCTGAAGTGTGTTTCCAAGTGTTGATGAGAGCGAAGGAACGAGGTAGTCCATAGGGCAGGCAGGTGATCCAGGGCGGGAGAGAAGCGTCAGAGTCTGTGTCCATGCGAGGGGGGGGTCGAGATCCAGGAAGGCAGTTGAGATCCGGGGGGGAGTCCAAGGAGCGAGACGCACAGCTCGAAACCAAGGCAAAGGAAGGAAAACACTGCGGGCACAAGGGAGATGAGAGGGGACAAATCAAGCACGGGGAAGAAAGACGGAGAGAGCCAAAGAGAGCATTAAGCTTGTGTCGGCTTACGGTACAGAAGACTATAATCCGGCACGACATGGCAGGTTGTGCGGGCTTATGAAGGCAGCTCGCTCATCAGGGGCAGGTGCGCCGATTGCATATTGTCTACATGTGCAAGGAGGCACCTGCGCAGCAGAGATAGAGAGCCTGTGGGCGTGGCCCGCGGTGCGCTGGTCAGGACGCAAAGATGAGGGCGCATTGGAATGCGCCCAGGCCGTGACAGTTTGTCTCTGTTATGTTTTTGGACATTACAACTTGCCGTAGTTTTGAAGAAAATCCGCCAAGTCAAATCTCTCAGGCGTTATATTAGTTGTACTAACTACGGCCCAGTGTGACCAGCGCACCTGCAGGAGCAAAGGACACCGCCTCTCACCTACTCAGTGGCCTAGTGGTTAGAGTGTCCGACCTGAGGTTGTGAGTTCAAACCCCGGCCGAGTCATACCAAAGACTATAAAAATGGGACCCATTGCCTCCCTGCTTAGCACTCAGCATCAAGGGTTGGAATTAGGGGTTAAAACACCATAAATGATTCCCGGGCGTGGCACCGCCGCTGCCCACTGCTCCCCTCACTACCCAGGGGGTGAACAAGCGGATGGGTCAAATGCAAAGGACAAATATCACCACACCTTGTGTGTGTGTAACAATCATTGGTACTTTAACTTAACTTGAACTTAACTGTAACTCTGCCGATAGTGTTTAGGGCGGAGCTCCATCGGATAGGGGCGGGGCATGTGTTGTCGGCGAGACACAGCTAGCAGGTTATTCGATTTCACAGGTTGTACGTGTTAAGCCAACCATCTGTTGTCTTTAACAGTAAGCGGCCGGGAACAGGAGGGGAGGAGGATACGGACGTGGCTGAAAAGTCGCGTCCTGCTTGAGAGAGAACTTTGTGGAAACAATTTGATGATTAAAACCTTGCTAAAACCTTCACGCTTGGCTCCGGTGCCTTGTTTAACAGTGGAACTGCGGGCAAGTACTTCCACACAGACCTAGGCTATATTGCAGGGGTACGGAACCTATGGCTCTAGACCCAGATGTGGCTCTTTTGATGACTGCATCCGGCTCTCTGATAAATCTGAGCTGACGTTGCTTAACACGATAAGTAATGAATAATTCCACTTGTAATCACAGTGTTAAAAATTATGTTCAAAATATAAAACATTCTCATGCATTTTGAATCCATCCATCTGTTTTCTACCGCACCTGTTCAAGAAGTTGCGTTAATGGTAAGAGGTTATTTATTTATTGTTGGTTAGTGTGGGGCTTGCCCTCCTGGGGGTTCTTCAGACCCCCAAGCACCGACATGAGAGCCTGTTTCAGGGTTTCAATATTGTTTTATTCTTCAATAAGTCTCTCAGTTGCTTTCTAGCAACTGTATTTCCAGCCCGGCTGCTGCTTATAACAGAGCGACAGGTGATTAGATAACAAGGCCCAGGTGGGCCATCTACGCACCTGTTGCTGCAGGCCCGCAGGCCACGCCCCCTCCACAGTTAGCTTCAGAATAACAATGTTAATACAAAGAATAAGAGACCTATTATACTCTAGAAATGTTGGTCTTACTTAAAAATGCACGTGTTTAGTTGTGTTCAGTGTTTAAAAAAATATTATATGGCTCTTACGGAAATATATTTTAAAATATTTGGCTTTTTGGCTCTCTCAGCCAAAAAAGGTTCCCGACCCCTGCTATATTGTATTAAATAAGTGTAAAAGTGGAGATAGGGTGGTTGTATGTTTAAACGATAAACAATATTTCCTTGCAAAATTCCAGAAAGTGGATCAAATTTCTGATCACTTAAATGTGAAAAAAATATACCCGTCTTTATTATTCTTTTTCTGTTATTTGTCAAGTGATGTGCATTTAGAACACAAAACACTGCCAGTGTGACCCACTGAACTGATTTGACATCTGATGTCAGTCAAACAGCACACACACACACACACACACACACACACGCCAGAAAACGACTACAGCCTCTACGTAGCTGTTTTTGCTATTAATAACCAAAATGCATTTCCCATTGGAGAGGATGCTGCTGCTTCCTCTCTGGCTTCAAAAACAGGATGTGTGCTCCCCAGGTCAGGTACTCCACGTTTTAGGAAGCCTGGAAATGTTTTCCGAATGCTTTCCAGCGCTCAGAGGTACGACTGCAACGCTTGCAACAGGATGCTGAGTGTGAGTCAAGACAGGCACTGACGGAGGGTTTGATGTGGAAGATAAAGTATTGATTCCACTTTAGAGGAGCACGGCTGAGGTCAGATGTTTCAGCTTTAGTCCTTACACATTTATCTCCTCATGCTGCGAGGCAGTGAGGGAAAGGAGATTAATGGAACGCTGCCCCCAATTGTGTGAGAATGAGCAACTTAAACTAATATGTACGCTAGACATTAAGCCTGGACCAATAACACACTTTGCTGGACAATATATTGCTAAGTATAAAAATAATTTTAAAAATAGTTTTAAAAAGTTATAAATTTTACTTTTTGAAACCGATACCGATAATTTCCGGTATTACATTATAAAGCATTTATCGGCCGATAATATCGGCAGTCCGATATAACCGGACATCTCTAGCCTCAATGCATGGAGACGGAATTCTGGTCTTAGACTGTGCGATGGTGCGGGTGTGCCTGATGAAGTGTGAACAAAATAAAACACATCGAGCGTCCAACTTGTGACTTTCTTGTGCCGTCCTGCTTGGCAAGCGACGTGCAGCTCATTGAAACGCTTCACAGTGTATCGGTCAAGGTAGCAGGCGGGCTGCTGTTTGTGCGCACAGCCGACCGTCATGAGATGAAGATGACTCATGATCAGCTGGGACCAATCCCTTGTCAGTTCTCACACACACACACACACACACACACACACACACACACACACACACACACACACACAAGTGAATAGTGCAAAAGCAAAAGCACGTACAGTGCTAAATGCTTTGCTTTGACATTCTTTCACACAACAGCCTCTGGTTGCCAGGGTAACCCTCATGTTAGCGCCAACTAACTCAAAGGACTCTACAATAGAGTTATGAATATTTTTCAGTCCACTGTACTAGAAAGATGTCGGATTTTCAACATCTAATTCAGGGGTGTCAAACTCAAATACAGAGTGGGCGAAAATTCAAAACTGAACAAAGCCGCGGGCCAAGGTTGAACAATTTAACCCTTTAATAGGGACCCAAACAAGTTTTGCATTGAATATTAAACAAGCAAGTCTTATGTAGCTTTATAGTCACATACAAAATCGAGTTTCAAATTACAAGAATGAGTAAAAAACATCAATGGCATATCAAATAAAATGTAAATAAAAATTTGGGATTGGTGTTAGCGGTGGTGTATATTGTAGCGTCCCGGAAGAGTTAGTGCTGCAAGGGGTTCTGGGCATTTCTTCTGTTGAGTTTATGTTGTGCTACGGTGCTGATGTTCTCCCGAAATGTGTTTGTCATTCTAGTTTGGTGTGGCTTCACAGTGTGGCGCATATTTGTAAAAGTGTTCAAGTTGTTTATACGGCCACCCTCAGTGTGACCCTTATGGCTGTTGATCAAGTATGCCTTGCATTCACTTGTGTGTGTTAAAGTAGCATATATTATGTGACTGGACCGGCACGAAAATGCGGACGTGACGACAGGCTGTAGAGGACGCTAAAGGCAGTGCCTTCAAGGCACGCCCCCAAAGTTGTTGTCCGGGTGGAAATCGGGAGAAATTCGGAAGAATGGTTGCCCCGGGAGATTTTCGGGAGGGGCACTGAATTTTGTGAGTCTCCCGGGAAAATCGTGAGGGTTGGCAAGTATGAGTATCAGCGGTGAATGCGGTGTTACAGCGGCATCGCCGCTGTATAATACCGGCGGGCCAGCTCTAATCTTAATTTGATATTACTTCAAGGGCCAAATGAAATTACACGGCGGGCCAAATTTGGCCCGCGGGCCAGAGTTTGACACCCGTGATCTAATTGATCTAAAGCAGGGGTGTCAAAGTCATTTTGGCTCAGGGGCCGCACGGAGGAAAATCTATTAACAAAAGGGGCCGGAATTGTAAAGTCATGATATGATAACTTGAAAATAAAGACAACTCCAACTCCTTATGAAAACGTACAAATCGCAAATAATCCTCTGAACAAAACGCTTATTTTGTTGGAAATTCTGAGGAAATTGGTGCAGTTTCAAAAACACAATGAGCTCAGACTTGGTCTCAGTGCATCTACAAAGCCAGGATTAAACTTCAAGTCACCGTCTTTCCGGGATTGAACAAAAAACACAACATGTACACTCTTCTAGGTATCAAATACCTCCTTTGTCATGTCCACTTATCAACATGAATTACCATGAATTGATTAACGTGGACCTCGATTTAAACAAGTTTGTGGAGAAGCGGAGCCGACGGGCCGACGGCGGGGCGGGACAAGCTTTGGCCCGGCTCAAGATGGCGCCCAGGAGGCGGAGTATGCAGCGGAACAAAGAGGCGGGGGGTGCCTGGAGCGACACCGCCACAATCAAGATCAGGTGCGTGACACACACACCGGTTCTCATTCTGCCAATCTCCTCGCAGCGTTTAAGAGGGGAGAAGGAGGAAGGAGCAAGAGAGAAAGTTGGAGTGTCCACAGCAGAGCAGAAGCAACAAGACATCACGAACAAGCGAAGGATGAGCCCCAGGGAAGACAAAGTCACCGGCAGCCGGAAAGCCGGCCGAGACGAGCAGCGGAGGAGGAGGCGCTGAAAAGCGGCCCGATCGACTTTGACGCTTTAATATTTGAAAAAATAAAAGAGTCAAACCTACTCGACGTAATGTCCTTCCTAAATGGTCCATGCAACCCGCACGGTGACGGCTGGAGTCGTTCACAAAGTTGAAAAACTTATTCGGGTGTTACCATTTAGTGGTCAAATGTACGGAATATGTACTGTACTGTGCAATCTACTAATACAAGTTTCAATCAGTCAATCAATCAATCAATCAAAAACACAGAGCTAACTTAACAAACAGTAAGAAACACAGGTAAAAACTATTCGAAAGGGTTAAGTTCACTTTTCTCGTGTTTTACAAAGACAATTTGGGGGAGTAAGGGTGCCAAAAGATGATGTTTTCGAAGCGGAAGACATAAAACGGCGGATTTTAAGTTTCATGTGGGTCGAGGAGGAGGAACTGGAGGTCCCCCTTTGCTGCGTACCTCCTGCTTTGCCCTGGTATAAACCGTCTGCTCGCCTAACAGAATTGCTATTGTGACATCCAGTGGACACATTTAGAACAGCAGTTTATTTCGTTAAAAAAAAAAAAAGCAGTTTATTATAATACTTGACAAACACATCACGCGGGCCAGCTAAAACCTGTTTGGCCGCAGGTTTGACACCCCTGACCTAAAATGATCGATAGACTGGTTTTTACAAAAGTTTTAAGGGATTATTAATTGTCATGTAAGTGTGAAAATAATGAATGTATGAATAAAACTTTTATTAGTAGATTTCACAGTACAGTACATATTCTGTACAATTGACCACTAAATGGTAACACCTGAATAAGTTTTTCAACTTTTTGAAGTCAGGGTCCACGTAAATTAATTCATGGTAATACATGTTATATGTAATAATATAAATAAATAAAATATGTGCATAAAATGTTGATTCTAAATGTTGTATCTAAATGTTGAATACAAAACTAAATGTTCAATCTAAACCTTAATGTGAAATTGAAATCTTAAATCTGAATGTAAATGTTAAATCTAAATGTTAAATCTAAATGTTAAATCTAAATCGTGAATCTTAAATCTGAATGTAAATGCTAAATCTAAATGTTAAATCTAAATCGT
>NC_084624.1:41012427-41162427 GCF_033978795.1 Nerophis ophidion
TGTAGAGATGAAGTAGTCTTGTGATTTTTCCCACCCATACATATATATGTAGATATGTTGTTTATTTTTTATTTTTTATTAAATAATAGATTTAAAACTTGTCATTATCATCCATTATCATATGTTATATTTGTTCTGAAATTGTCATGTATCCACCAATTCTGCTGTTGAAACTTGGACTATATAACCAACGAATATAACCAGCATATAAACTGATTGTAACTTAGGGGCGGGACATGGATAAGCATTCTTGCTCTTTTCCCATATCCCTTTTCGATGGGTGCCGTCGCACGTGTGTCAAATTACAAATTAATTATTGTGTTGAAATCTGGGGTAACAATTACAAATCAATCATCAACTCTATGTTCTAAACTTCAATAGAAAGCGATTAGAATTGAAAATGATGCGGATTATCATGACCATACCAATGCTCTGTTTATTAAATGAAAAACATTAAAAGTGCACAATCTTGTTGAGCTCATCACTGCTCTTGTGACGTACAGAGCTCATAACCACATGCTGCCTGGGTGTATACAGGAGATGTTCAAACCTAGGGAAAGTCCCTATGACCTCATCGGTTCAGCTGTCTTTTAGAAACCAAACATAAGAACGAACTTAAAAAGTAGATGTGTTTCTGTCGGGGGGTGTTTATCTGTGGAACAGCTTGGATGATTCTTTAAAATGTTCCAGTTCCATTCACACATTTATAAAACACTTTAAGACCAATAACTTGGAAAAATATATCACTCTTGAATCAACACAGTAGTTAATACTATCATCAATGTTAATTACAATCTAAATGTCGGATATAAATAATAATGGGTGTATAATTGTTTGTATATAGAGTCAAGACGTGGGCTTTGGTGTGATTTGTTTTCCCGTTATGTAAAGTGACTGGATCGGACATGGCGTGAAGGTAAAAACATGATTTTAATCTTAACTCGAAAAAAAGGATCAAACAGAGGTTCAGAACTTGGCCAAGAAAACAGAACTACCACAAAGGCAAAACTATGGACATAAAACATAACTTGCAAACTATGGCATGAATAAAGAAAACTTACTTGGAACGAGAGAAGAGCTTGAAAAAGAGCAGCATGGATCATCAGCAAGAATAACAAGGGTGTGCAGAGGGTAATGTCACCAGGCTGACTGCCTGGCAACTACAGGGTTAAATAGAGGTGACGCGCGAGGCATGGGCACAGGTGAATACTAACGGGTTGTCATGGAAACAAAGCAGGGCGTGAAAAAACAGGAACTGACAGAGTGCAAAAACCAAACAGATCATAGTCAAACTAAACATGATCACCAAGATATGACATATAGTACAAACCCCGTTTCCATATGAGTTGGGAAATTGTGTTTGATGTAAATATAAACGGAATACAATGATTTGCTAATCATTTTCCACCCATATTCAGTTGAATATGCTACAAAGACAACATATTTGATGTTCAAACTGATAAACTTTTTTTTTTTTTGCAAATAATCATCTTTAGAATTTGATGGCAGCAACACGTGACAAAGAAGTTGGGAAAGGTGGCAATAAATACTGATAAAGTTGAAGAATGCTCATTAAACGCTTATATAGAACATCCCACAGGTGTGCAGGCTAATTGGGAACAGGTGGGTGCCATGATTGGGTATAAAAGCAGCTTCCATAAAATGCTAAGTATTTCACAAACAAGAATGGGGTGAGGGTCAGCACAAATTGTCGAACAGTTTTAGAAGAACATTTCTCAACGAGCTATTGCAAGGAATTTAGGGATTTTACCATCTACGGTCCATAAAATCATCAAAAAGTTCAGAGAATCTGGAGAAATCACTGCACGTAAGCGATGATATTACGGACTTTTGATCCCTCAGGCAGTACTGCATCAAAAACCGACATCGGTGTGTAAAGGATATCACCACATGGGCTCAGGAACACTTTATAAAACCACTGTCAGTAACTACAGTTGGCCGCTACATCTGTAAGTGCAAGTTAAAACTCTACTCTGCAAAGCAAAAGCCATTTATCAACAATATCCTGAAACGCTCGGCCCGAGCTCACCTAAGATAGACTGATGCAAAGTGGAAAGGTGTTCTGTGGTCTGACGAGTCCACATTTCAAATTATGTTTGGAAACAGAGGACCTGGTGTCCTCCAGTATAAAGAGGAAAATAACCATTTGGATTGTTATGGCTACAAAGTTGAAAAGCCTGCATCTGTGATGTTATGAGGGTGTATTAGTGGCCAAGGCATGGGTAACTTACACATCTGTGAAGGCACCATTAGTGCTGAAAGGTCCATACAGGTTTTGGAGCAACATATGTTATCATCCAAGCAACGTTATTATGGACGCCCCTGCTTATTTCATTAAGACAAGTGTTACAACAGCGTGGCTTTGTAAAAAAAAGAGTGCGGGTACTTTCCTGGCCCGCCTGCAATCCAGACCTGTCTCCCATCGAAAATGTGTGGCACATTATGAAGCGTAAAATACGACAGCGGAGACCCCGGACTGTTGAACGACTGAAGCTCTACACAAAACAAGAATGGGAAAGAATTCCACTTTTAAAAATTCATCAATTAGTTTCCTCAGTTCCCAAACGTTTATTGAGTGTTGTTAAAAAAAAGGTGACGTAACACAGTGGTGAACATGTCCTTTCCCAACTACTTTGGCAAGTGTTGCAACCTTAATATTCAAAGGTAATTATTATTTGCAAAAAAAAAAATAAAGTTTATGAGTTTTAACATCAAATATCTTGTATTTGTAGTGCTTTCAATTGAATATGGGTTGAAAAGGATTTGCAAATCATTGTATTCCGTTTATATTTATACTTAACACAATTTCTCAACTCATATGGAAACGGGGTGTGTATGTAATTGGTACGAAGGTTTAACTAACATGTGTACAAGGATATTTCACGTCTTTACTGTATATGTAATTGAACAGTCCTTATGTTGTGTACAAGGTGTATTTATATTCTGCTGTGCAAAGGAACTTTCAGAATTTTTGGAAGCGCATCTTCTATTTGACATTGTTTATAGGGTTAGGCGCAATAAGTGTTCAACTTCAGCCTAAACCCTTTAGGTCTGCAACATTTTCAATTTATGAATGTACAACTGTTGGTTTATGTAAAAGTGTTTATTTTGTTGACTACTGACCGAAGAAATAATACACTAATAAACAAAGAGTGATGAAGTGTTGCTATATATGTCTGCCGGAATAAAAATAATAATATTAATAATTAAAAATAAATAAATAAATTCAAATTCAACTTTAACATGGGACAGGTTTATGAGGCGTATCCATGGCAACCATGTAAGCAGTGAATACGTGTTTATTGCGTGTGTTTTAACGCTGCAGTTGTAACTGTTAAGGCTCACTCTGGACGGGCTGGACTTGGCCAGCGATGGTCCGTTTATTGACATAATAATAAGAGGCCAGAAAGATGCTACACATGTGTGACTTTTCCCCTATAAACGTTTTATAGTTTATTGTATTTAAGTCATTACGAGCACATTAACTCCAATGGCACAGCTTGGGAATACACGCTCATTACGCGCTGGACATGTATGCACAAGCACACCCGCTACACACACTTCGATTCACACAGAGACAGAATAAAAATATGCTTTGGTGTACGAAGCGTGCTTCCATGTATGTTTCATCATTTTGGGCGGCATAGCTCGGTTGGTAGAGTGGCCGTGCCAGCAACTTGAGGGTTCCAGGTTCGATCCCCACTTCCGCCGTCCTAGTCAGTGCCGTTGTGTCCTTGGGCAAGACACTTTATTCACCCACCTGCTCCCAGTGCCACCCACACTGGTTTAATTGTAACATAGATATTGAGTTTCACTATGTAAAGCGCTTCGAGTCTGTAGAGAAAAGCGCTATATAAATAAGATTCAATTCAATCCACCAATTGTGTGCCTCACAGTGCAGTGGTTTTGTGCCCGGAATCACACACTGAAAAAACTCACAATCTCCCTAGGTATATTAATTGTAATTTCTCGTCAAAATATACAAACAAACATAAAGGGGAACTGCACTTTTTGGGGAATTCTGCTCATGGTTCACAATCATCCCATCCATCCATTTTCTACCGCTTATTCCCTTTTGGGGTTCCGGGGGGCGCTGGCGCCTATTTCAGCTACAATCGGGCGGAAGGAAGGGTACACCCTGGCCAAGTCGCCACCTCATCGCAGGGCCAACACAGATAGACAGACAACATTCACACTCACATTCACACACTAGGGCCAATTTAGTGTTGCCAATCAACCTATGAGACAAAAGAACACATACAGTATTTTGCGGACTATAAGGAGCACTTGGGCAGTATAGCTCGGTTGGTAGAGTGGCCGTGCCAGCAACTTCAGGGTTCCAGGTTCGATCCCCACTTCCGCCATCCAAGTCACTGCCGTTGTGTCCTTGGGCAAGACACTTTACCCAACTGCTCCCAGGGCCACCCACACTGTTTTAAATGTAACTTAGATATTGGGTTTCACTATGTAAAAGCGCTTTATAGTCACTAGAGAAAAGCGCTGTATAAATATACTCCACTTCACTTGAAATCCTTTCATTTTCTGAAAAAATCGACAGTGCTTCTTATAACCCGGTGCGCCTAACTTACAAAATATTTCCGGTTGTGCTTACTGACCTCAAAGCTAATTTATTTGGTAAATGGTGTAATGATAAGTGTGACCGGTAGATGGCAGTCACACATAAAAAAAATGTGCTCACTGCAAAATTATGTCAGTAAACAATACCAAAACTTAAAGTGTTCCATTGAGAATATAGAACATTACACACGTCGCTCAAAAATTTGTCAAAATGTTTTAGTACGACTTTGGTAAGCTAATAAGCTGCACTGCTTGATGGATTGTCAACATACAAGTATTATTATAGTGTGTGTATAAGAACCGCAAAATTGCACCTATTAGCATACATATTATCTGGTATTTTGTTTTGCAATATTATGCAAAACCAACTCTTCTTACCTTTTGGTACCTGCTGATGTGTATTTGGGATGTGCCTAAGTCCTGAAAATGTTTGTGTGTCTGCCATTGTAGTCCGTGGTGACGCCGTAGTCGATAAGCTTCTTCTTTTTCTCTATCTTCTTGTTATGGGGCATTCACTGTTGCCGTTTCTAATATAACGCAGCGTAAAGTTCTAACTTAAATATGTCAGTGGTCTCGCTATGGAAGCGCTAAAAACTACCGGTGTAGTAGGTTTACATAATTCACCCACGTAACTTACCGAGTTACGGTCGGATGGTTTTTCAAGAGACACATTTCCGGCGTTGTTTTTGCACTAGTGAAGAGATGAAGAAATGCTGCTCTGTTATTGATTTAAGTAAAGTCTCAATGTCATTAAAACAGTTAGCTCCATCTTTTGATACTTCTTCCACTCCCGTCCTTGCACGCTACACCACTACAACAAAGATGACGAAGAGAAGACGCTGTCAAGGTGAGCCATGTATATAACAATTTGGAGACAAGCTATTTTGACATAAATGGCATGCTTACCCCAAATAATCTGGAAAAAACCTTCCTGGCCAGCTAGATCTAATAGACAATTGTCTATTGAGTGAGTCACTTCAAAATAGATCATGATAGACGCAGCACGTCACGCGTGTATGCACAAACTGTACAACTACATACGCTGTCTGGTTAGCTGTTTACAATTAAAACATGAAATGTGGGCTAATACTTTACAGATACTGTAACATGATCATTCATGTTTTTCAGTCAGTACAGATTGCAGATTATCTCACAGTGTTGTGTAAGATAAACTCAAACGCGTTTCGTACTGGCGTAGAAGCTAGCTCTTTTCTTGTGGTAGTTAGCTTTTACAGCTAATACCATAGCACGCCGATGTGTTAGTCCGGTAGATAAAAAAAGGGTTCCTCAATGTTCGCTCTTACAATAACTATGGTTATTATACAGGTTACGGAACGTAAATCAAGTGTTGTTGAAAGTTTTTGAATACATTTTTAAAGTTATTTAGAGAATGAACTGATTGCTCGCCACCAAGAACTTTAACTTCAATTTTTACAGGCTAGAAAAGCGGAAATATAACATAAACAAAATGTTTTGTCTTCCTTTCTTTCGTCATGATTGTTAACAACTGGCAAAGTTCCCCTTTGATACAAGTCAAAATACCCTAAATAGTATTTTTTACATAACAGCTGTTTGTAGGCAATAAATCATATGAGGAAAAAAGTACTACTATTGAGCATCACAAGTTTGTTATAACAGGGCTGCACGGTGCGACAAATTTACTTGCAAATGCGTCTAAAAATAGGCTGTGCGACTTGAAAAAAAAATTAAATTCCACATATGCAAGTATGAATTTCAACCTTTTAATTGCATTTTGCCCCTAAAATAAATTAATCCAAATTCTATTGTAAAATGTTCGCCCATCTACATAGCATGTTTGCAATAAACTTAAACCATAACCATAACCAAATGGACAAGTGATTGACGCGGAAGTGTCACTGATCACTCTGTGTGTCCCTCTCTGTGTGTCCCTCTCTCCTGTGCCATGCATTGCTCCCACAGTCAGTCGTCCAAAACCGAAGAAACAAGGTCTTTGTTGGAGGAACTGGTCAGTAAAAGACAATTTTTTTTCACCAGCTTAAACTTGACACAAACTGCACTGCACGCTAGTAACTACGAGGGTCAAAGGGGATAGTGAACAACAAATCAATTATTGTACCCCGTTTGTTGACAAGAACCTACAGACATGGAAGGACGTGCAATCTATTTATTAAGCAGAGGTAACGCAAACCCGGGAAAGATTCAAATAAAAATAAAAAACGCAAGCAAAAATACCTGTGAGACTCGAACCGAGCGTAGACTCGCTGATGTCACACGGCACTAGTCAAATGGCAGTGCCGTTTAAAGATACACACATGCACACGATGTTCTCATATGTAAAAATAATATGAAACTTAGATGTCAGATTGGTATTCCTGGCTAAAATCATTGTGCGTATGTCCTATAATAATCCATCCATCCATCCATTTTCTACCGCTTATTTCCTTTCGGGGTCGCGGGGGGCGCTGGCGCCTATCTCAGCTACAATCGGGCGGAAGGCGGGGTACACCCTGGACAAGTCGCCAGCTCATCGCAGGGCCGTCCTATAATAATGTTTATCTATAAAAGAAATTTAAAAGATATTGTTAAAGGTCAATTATTTTCACATTGCTGCTGATGTTCAAACATGTCCTCTTAAACCAGGACACTTTATTTCACATGTTGTTCTCGTGTGTTTTTGTTATTTGAAGAATTGAGCATAGCAACAGTGCTGGCACAGTTAAGGGATGTTCTGTGTTGAATGGAGGGGTTGCAGTACTCCTTATGATTAGAGATGCTTTAAAATGTGATATCGGAAATGATCGGTATCAGTTTCAAAAAGTAAATTTAATGACTTTTAAATAAGGCGTTGTACGAAGCGGTACATGGGGCGGCATGGCGTAGTGGGTAGAGCGGCCAAGCCAGAAACCTGAGGGTTGCAGGTTCGCTTCCCACCTGTTGACATCCAAATCGCTGCCGTTGTGTCCTTGGGCAGGACACTTCACCCTTGCCCCCGGTGCCGCTCACACCGGTGAATGAATGATGAATAAATGATTGGTGGTGGCAAACTGGCAGCCACGCTTTCGTCAGTCTACCCCAGGGCAGCTGTGGCTACAGATGTAGCTTACCACCACCAGGTGTGAATGAAGGATGGGTTCCCACTTCTCTGTGAGCGATTTGAGTATCTAACAATAGAAAAGCGCGATATAAATCTAATCCATTATTATTATTATTATTATTACATATCCGGTAAAACACGGATATAAACCCAGTCAGCAGCCCCTCCCCTGTCCCGTGTCCCACACACAACACAGGAGTTGAGGACTGCAGCACGAGAGGTTTACTAGCGACGCTTGATGACCTCATCAAACCGCGGCAAGCGGAGCATAACAACAACAAGAGTGTGTTGTTGCCGGTGCTGTAGCCGTGGCTAGCAAGAGAGCTCGCTCGGTGACTGACTAACGACACCATGTCTATGGTTGGGGATTATTTCAAAGTGTGTTTGACGGATAAAAAAAACTGGCAATTTGAAATGACTGCAACGAGTGTCATGATCCGCGTCTTGGATCATGGCATATTCTTGGTTTTGGTTCTGTTTGATATCACATTCTGTCTAGTGTTTGTCTTCCTCAGTTCTTCGTGGCACTTACTGGTTTATTTCTGTTGTCCTAGCAACGCACTTTTGTCACCTGCCTTCCGTGTGATCACGCACACCTGCCCTTGATTATTTATCTCCCTATATATGCCCGCCTTTGTTTGACATTCAATCTTGGACTCTTGCTTGCTACACGCAACAGCTGACGCCGCTCATCCAACATTGTGGTAAAATCTATTTTTGTATACTTGTTAGCTTCTATGCTATTTTGTTTGTTTATGTCCCTAGCTTCCACGCTAGCGCCCTTTGTTCTTTCTAGCTCCCAAGCTAGTTCTGTTGGTTTTTGGTTAGTGCCTTTGTGCAAGTGTTTTTGTTCTTAGTTTGTTTTATTATATGAATAAATTCCTATCCCTACCCTCACGCTGTGTTCCATCTTCCGTTGCACCCACGAGAGAACAACTCCTCACCACAATGCCACCGAGACGTCACAACAAGTTGGTTATGCGAGGAGGAACCAAGACGTCGTCCTTTAATGCGAGCAATTTGATCTCCCACCTCTTCAAGAATCATAAGGAGATACACGACGAATACAAGCGGAAGATGGATAAAAAGCAAACACCGAAAAAAAATAGTACCACACAGTTGTCACTTAAAGAATCCGCCGAGAAAAAACTAAAATACAACAAAAAACACCCCGGGGCGAAAGCTCACGTTGTGGTCAGGGGCAACGCACGACGGTGGAGTTTGGTGTGGCTAGTCTGCCCTGCATTGCCCACACTTTGCAGCTTGTAGCGAACGGAGGTGCCCTGTCTCAACGCAGCATTTCAGAAGCTCTGGCTGACTGGTAGGCCCATACTGGCCAACCCTCCCGGATTTTCCGGGCGACTCCCGAAATTCAGCGCCTCTCCCGAAAATCTCCCGAAATTCACGCCCCCTCCAGCTCCATGCGGACATGAATGGGGACAGCCTGTTTTCATGTCCGCTTTCCTGTTATATAAACAGCTTGCCTGCCCGATCACGTTACAACATTTACAGATTTTAATAAAAAACTGCACACACAAGGATACAAAGCAGAAGAACGAGAAAGTTAAAGCCATGGCGACGCCGTCTGTAATAGAGTGATTCTATGTTGTCTGTTGCCCTCTCCTGGTGAATGTTGGCTATAGCGTTATGGGGTTACTTTTTGACTGGCCAACAATTTATGTAGTGTTGTGCACCTGACGGCAGGTGACTCTCGCAAGTACGCAAATGGCAGAACAAAGGTTACTCAAATAGTGAAAGGTAAGTGTTGTTGTTGTTGGTTTTTTTTAGTAACCAACTAGCACAGTACAGTTTGTAGAACAACTGTGTTTTTATTACTGTGTATTTGATAGGTGCTGTCTGAAAATCAACTATTTCTTTTATTTATATATATATAGAATAAAATAAGTATATATATATAGCTAGAATTTATTTAGGAGTCAAGTATTTCACATATATATATATATATACATATATATATATATATATATATATATATATATATATATATATATATATATATATGAAATAGTCGAGTTGGTGAATTGTACTCGTCCCCTCTTAACCACCCCCCCCACCCAAACCACGCCCTCCCCCCACCCCCTACCTCCCGAAATCGGAGGTCTCAATGTTGGCAAGTATGGGTAGGCCCCTTCAAGCACTCACCACTAGCTTGTAGCACATTTGTGTTACTCATACAAATACGTTACAACAGGGCAGACTGAGCCCAGTTTGTAATTTCCTGTTATACAGTATGTCAGGCAGTCTTGCACTAAATAAGGACTATTATTGTTTACATTTTACTCTAGTATATTGGACTGAAGCTGTCTGCCTTCATTGTTTTTGTAGCTGTTGTTTTGAGGCAGATTTAAAAAAATAAAGAATAATGCACTTTCTTGGACTTAGACTTTGTGAAAGTCAAAGTATAGTATTTCCCATAGTTGTAGTGGGTATCAGGATTATCTCAGGGAAATCATATTCCAAATTCCAAGCTGCTGTTTTGAGGCATGTTAAAAAAAAAAAAATGCACTTTGTGACTTCAATAATAATAAATAGGGCAGTGCCATGATGGCATTTTTTTTTTCATAATTTGAGTTTAAGTTGTTCTCTTATTTTGGAAAACCTTGTTACATTAATGCAACCAGCAGGGCATCACAAAAAAAAAATAGGCATAATAATGTGTTAATTCCACGACCGTATATATCAGTATCGGTTGATATCGGAATCGGTAATTAAGAGTTGGACAATATCAGAATATCGGCAAAAAAGCCATTATAGGACATCTCTACTTATAATGGTGTTGTGTTTATATGTATGAGTGCACATGTGTATGTTATTTGAGGGGTTAATAATGAAATTGTGATATTTAAAACATTTTATATTGCTACCCAAAAAAAATCTGTATTTCTAAATGTGTTCATTTAGTAACACTTGTCATGACTTCCAGTCATGCCTGTGTGGTTTTTCTCATGATTCTTCTATGTTTGTTTTCGTTTCCAATCTCAGGGCTCCTCAGTGACGCCTACTTGCTACGAGCCCTGATTAGACTCACCTGCCTCTGATTGCTAATCAGAGTACTACCTAAACCGGTGTCACCCTGCCCACTTTGTGGGGGAATTGTTCCTATCATCGAGTGTTTCGTGTTTTTTTTTCTATGCCATGCAAATAAGCCTTTTGTCCATGCCAGCGTAAACCTATTATCCTTTTGAGTTTTCCCTGCTTTGCTAGTTTTTTTATGTTTGCTTCTATGGAATTAAAAGCTGTTTACGTGTTAACCTCTTGTCCTCTTGCATCGTAAGATAAGACACAACTCTTGCAAACATGCGACCACAGCATGACAGCACTAATAAGTATCTAGTATATACGTTTTATTTGCTAATTTCAAGGTCACTTTTATGTTTTTAAAGCTAAAATATAATGTCGTATTTCAAGAAATCTAACCCAAAATGTCTTGACTTGTTCCATTGGCAGATCTGTTTGCTCCTTGCAAGCAAACCCATTTTTTCCAGTGCATCTATTGTGTGCTTCATAGTTTATTTTATCAAAATATTTCCAGTTTTTCTCACTCAATATGAGTCCAAAAAGGCTATGGATAAGCAATGTTTAGTTTGAAGCATTCTGGGAAGTCTCTACAGCATTGTCAACACTGCCCCTTTCGCTGCGCGTCAAGGAAATTAACCAACAAGGTATAGTGTATTTTACTTTTTATTCCTCATCAAACTAACCTGGTTGTTGAAGTTACGGGAGAGTTTTGTGATTTCAAGCTGTGAGTGCACCACAGGGCAAGTATGCATGTGTGTACGTGTCGGCAGAGTGGCCGCAAAGGAGAACAGTTCAGTTTGTTTTTGTTTGAACTTTATTGAATATTAAGTTGATCCGTTATCCCCTTATGTTTGTTTGATATAAAGTACTGTATAGCGCTTTAGATCAGTTGTTCCCAAACTATGGCCCGCCAGCGTCCAAAATCCTGTCCTCGGGTAGTCCCAAGTAAAAAAAAAAAAATATATATATATATATATATATATTAGGGGTGTGGGAAAAAATGGATTCTAATACGAATCGCGATTCTCACGTTGTGCGATTAAGAATCCATTCTCTTTTTTTTTTTTTTATTGTTTTTTTTTTAATTCTTAATTTTTTTTTATTTTTTTTTCTCAATCCAACAAACCAATACACAGCAATACCATGGCAATGCAATCCAATTCCAAAACCAAATCTGACCCAGCACGCCCAAATCACATTGTGTGTAGCCGTGGAGGCACCGCCTGTGTCTGCCTCACTTCTCATCTGCTGCATTGTTTTGATCAGGAAACATGGAATTTCCGCGATTTTGACCATGAAAATTATCAAAAAATATACAGGAAACACACCAAAATCACAAACCGAAAGAGAAATATTAAAACGTGTTTTATTGTATTACTTCGTTTTGGAACATCTCATGGTTAAGCCACCTAGTGGCAGGTGAGGCACTGCTTCACTTGCCTCCCTTGACAACAACAAAATTTTGACCATGTGTATATATATATATATATATATATATATATATATATATATATAGCCCGGCCCCTGGTCAATTTTTTTTTAACCCAATGCGGCCCCCAGGTCAAAAAGCTTGGACGCCCCTGCTTTAGAGTGTTCAAAGTGAGCAAACTTGTACTAAAATATGGACTTTTGTTGAGGCTGGAACCCATTATTCATGTTTACATTGTTTCTTATGGAGAAATTTCCTTTAACATACAAACTTTTCTATTTATGAACCCTGTTCAACTACGATCCGCTATTTTCTGTCTATTCCAAACTTCAGAACATCTCAGAGAATTGATTTTTTTTCTCCCATGGATGGTAGCATCACATTGCTTGGGGTTCAGAGAAAAATGAGCGAGACGTCCACTGTCACTAAAATCAAATCGGAAGGAGGCTAGAGTTCAACACAAGGAAGCAAAGCAAGCGGTTGACGTCATTTCTCCATGACTGAAGTCCACTTCAGTGAGGTCCCTCCCAGTAAGGACTCGCAATAACGTGTACCAAGTCACAGTGGCACATTTGCCAAAAGTCAGCTGGCAAATCGCCTTCCAAGTGACGGACTGCAGTGTGTGGAAGAAGAAAAAAAATAGAAAGTCAAACCATCCTCCATTGGTGCGGTTGTAATTTCTAGAAGGTTCTTCTCTCCTTTCCTTGAAGCAGAGACAAACGTCATGACTTGACGGTGAAATATGGGCGTGAAGCTTTAAAGAGGATATGACATTTCATAAAAGCACATTTCATGTCCTCGTCTTAATGAAGCACAAATCAAGATGTCGCCCTATTGCCTTGTGATTAATATTCATCTTGCTTTGCTCGCGCTGATCATTTGTGTGTGTGTGTGTGTGTGTGTGTGTGTGTGTGTGTGTGTGTGTGCGCGTGTGTGTGTGTGCTAACGCTGCTGGATGACTGCCAGAGTGTGTGTATTACGTACTCGTTCTGTGTTCCTATTCCCATAGAAAACAGGCATCAGAATGTGGTCTTCATGCTGTGACCACTTTGTCACTTCTTACCAAGTTAAACTGATTTTTGCATGATTTGGAAGTTTTAGACCTTCCTGCCCTATTTTCCGACCACAGATCTCGACCATAATTACACATCTGGTTGCTAACAGCTTGACACGATCGGCTTAAATACTGTCTGGCGTGAGGAGCTAACTCGTTGAAGAAAGTTAAATACATCCATCAATCCATCCATCCATCTTCTTCCACTTATCCGAGGTCGGATTGCGGGGACGGCAGCCGAAGTAGGGAAGCCCAGACTTTCCTCTCCCCAGCCACTTTGTCCAGCTCTTCCCCGTGGGTTCCCAGGCAAGCCGGGAGACATAGTCTTCCCAACGTATCCTGGGTCTTCCCCGTGGCCTCCTACCGGTCGAACGTGCCCTAAACACCTTCCTAGGGAGGCGTTCGGGTGGCATCCTGACCAGATCCCCGAACCACTTCATCTGGCTCTTCTCGATGTGTAGGAGCAGCGGCTTTACTTTGAGCTCCCCCCGTAAAGCAGAGCTTCTCACCCTATCTCTAAGGCAGGCGAGCTACTTTTCAATTGACCAACTCGAGGGGATTTACCTCATTTATATATATCATTTATATTTATTTATTTATGAAAGAGACATTTTTGTAAACAAGTTAAATGTGTTTAATGATAATACAAGCATGTGTAACACATATAGATGTCTTTCTTTCACGAAGACAAGAATATAAGTTGGTGTATTACCTGATTCTGATGACTTGCATTGATTGGAATCAGACAGTAATGATGATAACGCCCACATTTTCAAATGGAGGAGAAAAAAAGTTGTCCTTTCTGTACAATACCACGTGAAAGTGGTTGGTTTTTGGCATCTAATTCATCCAGCTTCCATACACTTTACAAGAAAAACATTGGCGGCAAATTCCGTAGCTTGCTTGATTGACATTCACGGCACCCGAGGGTCTTGTGAGATGACGCTGGCTGCTGCCAGTTCATTATTATGAAAAAATGACAGAGAGGAAGGCGAGAAACACTTTTTATTTCAACAGACTTTCGGGCCGTCCTTTCCGTCAAAACTCTAAAGGCCGACTGCACATTTCCTATCTTCACAATGAAAGCCCTGCTTCATGCTGCCTGCGCTAACAAAATAAGAATCTCAGAAAGCTGGCGTGCACAAGTGATGTGCACGCCAGCTTTCTGAGGGATCGCTTGTGCACGCCAGTTTTCCGAGACTCTGTATTTAGTTAGCACAGGCAGCATGAAGCAGGGCTTTTATTGTGAAGATAGGAAATGTGCAGTCGGCCTTTAGAGTTTTGACGGAAGGTACGGCGCGAGAGTCTGTTGAAATAAAATGTGTTTCTCGCCTTCCTCTCGGTCATATTTTAATAATAATGATCTTGCAGCAGCCAGCGTCATCTCACAAGACCCTCCGGTACCGTGAATGTCATTTAAGTGACGTCTTGGTGAAGATTGATGATCACTAATTTTTAGGTCTATTTTTTTTAAAAGCCTGGCGGTCGACTGGTAGCTCGCGATCGATGTAATGGGCACCCCTGCTCTAAGGGATAGCACCGCCACCTGGCGGAGGAAGCTCATTTTGGCCGCTTGTACCCGTGATCATGTCCTTTCGGTCATAACCCAAAGCTCATGACCATAGGCGAGGCTGGGATTGTAGATCGACCGGTAAATTGAGAGCGTTTCCTTCCGGCTAAGCTCCTTCTTCACCACAACAGATTGATACAGCGTCCGCATTACTGAAGACGTTGCACCAATCCGCCTGTCGATCTCACGATCTACTCTTCTCTCAATCGTGAACAAAACTCCAAGGTACTTGAACTCCTCCACTTGGGGCAGGGTCTCCTCCCCCACCCTTTTCCGGGCGAGAACCATAGACGAGGACTTGGAGGTTAAATACAATCGACGGTACTTGCAATCAAGACAAGCTAACTGTCCCTGAGGGCAGACCTTTAAAAATGTTGACGATACCAGTGGTGTCCAAGTCGTGGTCCACGGGCCAGATCCGGCCCGCAAATGAATTGTCTATGTCGCCCGGGTAGATGTTTGATTAGTATAAGAACCGGCCCAAAGGCCCCAGCCGCCTGATGCTGTTTTGCACGCACCAATACTCCATCAGTGTTGGTACTTGGAATTTTCAAAACGGAGACCCCATCAAGTCATAAAAACGGGGTCCCACAGTAAATATTTGGGGTCCCACTTTTTTGTAACCATTTTAAAGTTAAAGGTAATGTACCAATGATTGTCACACACACACTAGGTGTGGTGAAACAGACCTCTGCATTTGACCTATCCCCTTGTTCACCCCCTGGGGGATGAGGGGAGCAGTCAGCAGCAGCGGTGGCCGCATCCAGGAATCATTTTGGTGATTTAGCCCCCCAATTCCAACCCTTGATGCTGAGTACCAAGCAGGGAGGTAATGGGTCCCATTTTTATAGTCTTTGGTATGACTCGGCCGGGGTTTGAACTCACAACCTACCGATCTAAGGGCGGACACTCTAACCACAAAGCCACTGAGCAGATTTGAAAACAAATGATAAATGTATGCATTATTCTGTTATATCTCACAATCTATATTGTGTTTTGAAAAAAAAAAGGTTGTCATAAACATTACTTAATTAATTAAAAAATATAATACAAAAGACAACTTTTTATGCATATGTAAATGTGTTAATTCATTCACTTTCTTCATCGATCAAAACTTTACGGCTGCCGGTACTTTTTTCTATACTTTAATTGTAATATTTTCAGAATGTGTTTGCTATATTTTTGACCAAAGTAAGACAAGGAAAACAATCTAAAGTTGTTTTTATTATTTAGTTTTGCATCTCTATCCTCCTTCAAAACCGCTCTAAAACAACACCTCCAGGCAACTTCAACACTTTACTAATACCCTCCTCCATTCACATCCCATCTCCCTGGATTATAAACAACTCAAATGTACTTCTAATATATATACTTGTTCTTATGCTATCTGAACTCACAATGTTCTCTGCTGGCTGTACATATCCTACTAAATAAGACTTACACTGTTTCAATGTCCACATTTTTCTGTTGATGCAATTGTTGATGACTGAAGTTCTGATATCAACCAAAGGTCCTCAAACCACCCCCCAGATTGTAAATAATGTAAATAATTCATTGTATATACTATGATGATTAACTTGTGTGATGACTGTATTATGTTGATAGTATATATTTGTACCATGAATTGATTAACGTGGACCCCGACTTAAACACGTTGAAAAACTTATTCGGGTGTTACCATTTAGTGGTCAATTGTACGGAATATGTACTGAACTGTGCAATCTACTAATAAAAGTATCAATCAATCAATCAATCAATAGTTTTAATGCCGTGATTTTAACCGTACGGCCCATGTCTCCACAGATTTTCCTCCATGCAGACCCATGAGCTAAAATGAGTTTGACACCCCCGGACTATACCGACCGGAATTGACAGGAAACAAGTTTTCTGTTGCTTTGAATTCAGAGGAGGATGTTGAAGACTTCCAGGAACCAGTTCCACTGTCTGAGAAGCAATGATGATGTTGAACAACATGAAGGAGACGGATGTTGTAAATATCAAGGTGCAAAATGATGACATGAGAAGTCAGTCATGTCAAAGAATATCAAAGAGCGTCCAAAGACGAATCCGATTGCATCATTTTGCAGACAATAAATGTAGAAAGAAGCAAAATCGTGAGAAAGAGCAGCTCATATTGCACATGATGTGCAGAGTGGAGGACTTGGAGCAGAGCAAAACGCATTAACAATTTGATTATGACTGGGTTCCACATTACACCCAGCTCTTATGCCAGGGCAACTGAGCACAAGATGATGTTGCTTCAACAGAGCAACAAGTGGCCTTTTTTCTGCAATCATAAAATGCATGTTAACAATCCTCAAACATGCATTCCACGGTATGGTGGAAATCACAACACCACAACCTGTCAAAGTTCACCAACATAATCGCTGAAAGGAACAGACATCTACACAAATGAGACGCTGACATCTCCAAGAAAGCACATGACTTAAGGGAGCAGGGAAGAATTCCAAGGTACTTGGAGCGCTAGCTGTAAAATCTCAGTGGAAAGCTGTGCGTTTCCCAACCTGGGCCTTCAGTGATGTCCTACTTAGTCCAAATTCAATAAATACCACTCAAAATACGATCAGTTATGTCGCCACATGACCACGGCTTGAAAATACTATACAGAAACACACTTGCGCACTACTGGGCATTGAATCACCGCAATGTGTCACTAGAGTAAAAAACAGGCTATTTTTTGGCGCATTTAAAAATCAAACTTGCATCGAACGTCCATCCATCCATCCATTTTCTACCGCTTATTCCCTTTCGGGGTCGCGGGGGGCGCTGGCGCCTATCTCAGCTACAATCGGGCGGAAGGCAGGGTACACCCTGGACAAGTCGCCACCTCATCGCAGGGCCAACACAGATAGACAGACAACATTCACACACTAGGGCCAATTTAGTGTTGCCAATCAACTTATCCCCAGGTGCATGTCTTTGGAAGTGGGAGGAAGCCGAAGTACCCGGAGGGAACCCACGCATTCACGGGGAGAACATGCAAACTCCACACAGAAAGATCCCGAGCCTGGATTTGAACCCAGGACTGCAGGACCTTCGTATTGTGAGGCAGACGCACTAACCCCTCTGCCACCGTGAAGCCCTGCATCGAACGTGTTGCTGTCTAAACTAAAATAGTTGTAAAAAACATATTGAATGTGAAAAAATGTACTTGAACTCACAATCTGTCATGGCCACTTGATGGCCATTTGTACCTCTTGTGGTTGGTTGATTCGAGTGGAAGTGGCAGGCAAACTATTTCACCGCCAGGCAAGCTGAACTCGTTTCCAGGGTCCGCCAACATAGTCTCACAAGATCTAGTTGCTTTAAAATATCATTCTTGAAAATGCCCTTGCAAATATATATCTGCCATCTTATCAACGTTTTGCTCTGCATCTTTGTTGGTTAAAAAAAATGAGTGCCTGTCACGCCTATGGTTCATGTTTTGTTTTGGTCATGCTATGTTTAGTTTTTTGTACATGTAGTTCTGTTTTGCATTTCCTTGTTTGTCTTGTTACCATGCCAACTGGTTTAGTTTTCATCTGTCATATCCGATCGTGAGTTTTGTATGGCCATACTACCCTGAGCATCCCCAATCTCATCTGTTCTCAAAGCTAAGCAATACCATGCCTGGTTAGTACTTGGATGGGAGACCGCCTAGGAATACCGGGTGCTTTTGACCTTTGGACTCTAAGTTCCTTTTTTTGCACTCCCCGTTTTGTTACCATGACGACCAATCAGTTCACCTGTCTTGTCTCACACCTGTTTTCACTTATCATGTTCATTATTTAAGCCACAGTTACCAGCTAGTCAGTCTGGCAACATCATCTCCTTCACGACCTCGATTATCTGCTTCATGCCTTGATATGCTGTTCAGTTTGTCCACGTAAGTTTTTGTCATTCATGTCATAGCACAAGTGTTTTGTTTCATGTTTATAGTTTATAGCCTTTGTGCTAGTTTTTTGTTTCATAGCCCAAGTTTTGTACCTCCATTGTGAGCGCTTTTTGTTTGTTCCTATTTTTAGTTTATGAGTAAATAAATTAAATATGTACCTACCTTCACGCCATTTCCCCTCCATTCGCTTCGCTCCTCGGGAAAACAACCCAAGACCAAGACCAAGCCTGAGAGTGCCACTGATTTCTCCGCTGGCGTGGTATGGCTGCCTTGCCACTTTCTGCTTTCGGAAATCACAACTTGTGATTGGATACTTGGGAGTCACAAGTGAGTATCCAATCACAGTCACGTTCAACATAAGGCTACCTAGATGGGCTACTGTTGTACTGGGCAAATGGAAGGAGGGGACGCCAAACTAGAACTGCGGTTTGGAAGGTTTATTCAAACATTTGAATGTGTGGGGTGTGTATGCTACCACTAGTAAGTGAATGCGAACGATGTGTAGAATTAACAACGTGGGATTTACCAGAGGATGTTATCGGTGCGTGTCGAATGTATCTTTCGTCGAATCCAAGGGGGAAGGCAAGAAGGCCGTCAGTAAGGAGCTGGAGAAAGGCAACGATGTCCGGGTCCAAGCAGCGGTCGAGGATCGGGGAAGGCAAGCAAAGATCCGGGAAGAGGTCGTGAGGCAAGACACGATCACGGAAGACACTGTGGAAGACACAAAGAACATCAAGATGGGAACGAGGAAAAGCACAAAGAAGGCAAGCAAGGAACGAGGCAGGGGGTGTCAGACGTCATGCTTACTCAGGGGAGATCGGCTACGTTCTGGCGAAAGTCTCCTGGCTTCGCTGGCTCTTTATGCCGCTCCCTTTCGTCAGTACCAGGTGCACTGATGTGTGATTGCCTGCAGCCTTTTCGCTGCATGGGCGTGCTGCACCCAGCGCGAGCAGGCAGAGGAGGAATTGTGACACTCAGTTGCAGGAGAAACACGGGTTCAAGTCCGCGCCATGACAATAATGTCAACAACTCGTGATCTGATCGCAACTGTCTGTTAATTGAAAGTCCTTTGTTTGTTTACACTGCACAGCTGCCGCTAATGTTGATTCCGAAGGCCTCCGGCAAAATTCATACAGCGCCGGCAACAAGCTTGCAGAATTCTGATTGGTTAACAGTTCTAAATAACTTAAAAACAGCAACACTGGAGCCTAATATGACATGAAGAAAATATAATGAATACCGTTATATATTTATGAAAAGTAAATACAAAATAAAGTGAACCTCTATTCATTTATGATCATGCTTTATGTTAGGTCAGCAGAGAAGGCCTTGCTGGCCCTGACGGCACACCACTTGTAAAATCTACACTAGGTTGAATGGAGAACCGAAAGAGGCCAAAGTGCTTCTTGTCAAAGATATCAATCAACTTTTGAAGGTTGCATCATCTCAACAAGGAAAATAAAAGCTACAACACACAACAAAGAATGAAGCTGTCGACAACAAAGTAACAACAATCAGTTACTCCATTGACAAAGATGACAGACATTTTTTTTTTTTTTTTTTGAACGGATGTTATTACATGCAGCAACATTTAATTTAAACAACACATTATTAACCAACGTAGCATGTGGTTATTTGGACTAAAATTACATTTAGAACAGCTCCATGGCTGCGAATGGGAACAAAAAAATCGTTTCTTGCTGAGAACCGGCTCCCAGTGTCTAGATTCCTAAAGATCATTTGCCAGTTTTGCTAATGAGTCCTTTATTGATGCCTATGGCCGCACTGACGTCAACGCAGAAGATTTCAAGAATGACAAGAGGGGAAGCTGCGATACCTGCAAAGTGGATATTTCATCAAAGGGATAAAAACTCCCAGAAACATCAGCACGTAAAATGTGATAACTTTGAATGAATGACGCTTTTCCTATCCCGTCTGAGCCGGAACTGTTAATACTGCAGGTAACTAACTAACAGTGCTTAACCAGCAGCTCATTGTAAAACTTGCTATAATGAACTGTAAACATGAAAATGCTTGCATTGCATTTGCAACACATGACGAGACCGCATCTGACTGTTTTAAAAAGTGTTCTCCACAGTTGAGACGTCATAATTAGTAAGAAACATCACATATCTTTTTTTGAAAAGGCAGATATGCTTATTTTCCTCCAAAACAATGGTTATTTTCATAGTTGACGGTTGCAGAATTGTTCAATGCATAGTTCTATTATGCATAGACATGCTTGTGTGTGTCACTGTTGACATAATTTTACGTACCGTGAAGTGGTCAGATCAAATTTTAAAAATAATCCTTTTAATTCTGTTGGAGAAATGTTCACCATGTTACTGAACTTTATTGTGTAATTTATGTAGTATTTTAATTATTTCTACAGTAGAATAGCTACAACATTATTATATTAGTTATTTTCAAAACACATATTTTCTGGGCCTTGACACCCCATCAAGGCTGTGAGCCTCTTGTACAATCATGTTTCTTTTAAACCCCAGGTGCCAAATTCAAGACTCAAGGGCCACGCCTGGCAACCACATCAATTATGTGGCCCGTGAAAGCCTGGAAATAATGTGCGTCAATAAAGCACTTCATCTTTTTTGTTAAATGGATTTCAGTTTCGACAGAAACATTTGTACGGCATGCAACTGCAGTTCTTGTCAATATTATTTGATGCAGCAAGCAATTCCAAGAAGAACTGTAAATATCTGCTTGTCATTTTGTCTTCAAATTCAAAGATTTTGACACCCCTGCTATGAAGCAAACAAAGTTGATGCCAAGCGTTTTCTGTCGTCTTTACAAATGAGAATTGATAAAGAACTGAATCATTAAACAGAATTGGAAATGGAGTCTCAAAATTCTTTTCAATTCCCATCCTTATTTATGGGTAAATATTTTGATGGTTTCTTCATACACAAGTTGTTTTGGATCACTAAAAAGCAACTTTCTGTAAAACTTATTCAAATGTTTAGCATTTTCTGTAGACACGGTGGAACATTTTTTTACATGAACTGCTTTTATGTATCTATAGTTCACTTCATATTTTGGCATTAAGACTAAGGGGGAAGTCCACATCTTTCATCACGTTTATATATATATATATATATATATATATATCAATCAATCAATCATCAATCAATGTTTACTTATATAGCCCTAAATCACTAGTGTCTCAAGGGGCTGCACAAACCACTACGACATCCTCGGTAGGCCCACATAAGGGCAAGGAAAACTCACACCCAGTGGGACATCGGTGACAATAATGACCCAGTGGGACGTCGGTGACAATGATGACTATGAGAACCTTGGAGAGGAGGTAAGCAATGGATGTCGAGCGGGTCTAACATGATTCCGTGAAAGTTCAATCCACAATGGATCCAACACAGTCGCGAGAGTCCAGTCCAAAGCGGATCCAACACAGCAGTGAGAGTCCCGTTCACAGCGGAGACAGCAGGAAACCATCCCAAGCGGAGGCGGATCAGCAGCGCAGAGATGTCCCCAGCCGATACACAGGCAAGCAGTACATGGCCACCGGATCGGACCAGACCCCCTCCACAAGGGAGAGTGGGACATAGGAGAAAAAGAAAAGAAACGTCAGATCAACTGGTCTAAAAAGGGAGTCTATTTAAAGGCTAGAGTATACAAATGAGTTTTAAGGTGAGACTTATATACTAAAACTTTCATATATATATATATATATATATATATATATATATATATAATAAAACGGCCTTCTTTCATCTCCGTAATATCGCTAAAATTCGCTCCATTCTGTCCACTAAAGACGCTGAGATCATTATCCATGTGTTTGTTACGTCTCGCCTCGACTACTGTAACGTATTATTTTCGGGTCTCCCCATGTCTAGCATTAAAAGATTACAGTTGGTACAAAATGCGGCTGCTAGACTTTTGACAAGAACAAGAAAGTTTGATCACATTACGCCTGTACTGGCTCACCTGCACTGGCTTCCTGTGCACTTAAGATGTGACTTTAAGGTTTTACTACTTACGTATAAAATACTACACGGTCTAGCTCCATCCTATCTTGCCGATTGTATTGTACCATATGTCCCGGCAAGAAATCTGCGTTCAAAGGACTCCGGCTTATTAGTGATTCCCAAAGCCCAAAAAAAGTCTGCGGGCTATAGAGCGTTTTCCGTTCGGGCTCCAGTACTCTGGAATGCCCTCCCGGTAACAGTTCGAGATGCCACCTCAGTAGAAGCATTTAAGTCTCACCTTAAAACTCATTTGTATACTCTAGCCTTTAAATAGACTCCCTTTTTAGACCAGTTGATCTGCCGTTTCTTATCTTTTTCTTCTATGTCCCACTCTCCCTTGTGGAGGGGGTCCGGTCCGATCCGGTGGCCATGTACTGCTTGCCTGTGTATCGGCTGGGGACATCTCTGCGCTGCTGATCCGCCTCCGCTTGGGATGGTTTCCTGCTGGCTCCGCTGTGAACGGGACTCTCGCTGCTGTGTTGGATCCGCTTTGGACTGGACTCTCGCGACTGTGTTGGATCCATTATGGATTGAACTTTCACAGTATCATGTTGGACCCGCTCGACATCCATTGCTTTCCTCCTCTCCAAGGTTCTCATAGTCATTATTGTCACCGACGTCCCACTGGGTGTGAGTTTTCCTTGCCCTTATGTGGGCCTACCGAGGATGTCGTAGTGGTTTGTGCAACCCTTTGAGACACTAGTGATTTAGGGCTATATAAGTAAACATTGATTGATTGATTGATTGATTGATTGATATATATATATATATATATATATATATATATATATATATATATATATATATATATATATATATATATATACTGTATATACAGAGGTTTCTGTGGTTTATCCGTTATACAGTGCTCATTACCGGAGTAGAGCGGAATATACGTTAGGTCATGAAAAAAACAAGAGGCTATATCATCCCTACAAGCCTGTTTTGCAGGTTTCAAAACAGGCTTGTAGGGATGATATAGCCTCTTCTTTTTTCCTGACCTAATGTGTATGTGTGTGTGTGTGTGTGTGTGTGTGTGTATATATATATATATATATATATATATATATATATATATATATATATATATATATATATATATATATATATATAATACCCTCAATTCCTCCGAATAACTCGCCGGACTATAAAGACATATATAACATACATCCGTAAACGTGGATGGATATGCAAAAGTGCAATATATTTATTTATACAATAATCTATTTATATCTGCACCTTCTTTTGTTAATAATAACATTCTGCACCGTGTTGCTCTTTTATCCTGCACGAGCTAATTCACCAAAATCTTGTTCTTATCAGCACTTTAAAGTTTAAATTTGACTGACAACAAAGGAAGTCTAGGTCTAAACCTACCTCAGGAAATGACTCTTTTCAGACTTCTGATTGGCTAAAACGGTCTAACGGTTCCAGTTTATAGCGCCACCTGTTGCTTTGCATGTACTATCCTTGATATACCCCAAGAGTAAATCCCATCCATCCATTTTTGTAAAAAATATATAAAATTAAAAACAATTATTATTAATTACGTGTATGATTTATTGGTAACACTTTAGCATGGGGAACATGCATCCGTCCATCCATTTTCCTACAGCTTGCCCCTTTCGGGGTCGCTGGAGCCTATCTCAGCTGCATTCACCCTGGACAAGTCGCCATATTCACCATAAATTAGTTTCTTATCAAAGTAACAAATACTTAATTTAGAGTTACAATATTTCCTTGAATTGCCGCCGGGCATATAGTATGCGCCTGCCTTGAATTACTGGTCAAACTCGCTTCGCAAAATAATTAGCGCATGCTTAGTATTACCGCCGGGTCAAACTCGTGACGTCACGAATGACACTTCCCCTGTCATCATTTTCAAAATGGAGGAGGCTGATTTCAATACCGGTAATTTGAAATCGCATAAAGGAAAGAAGATTAAGAGCTATTCAGTAGGATTTAAGGTCCAAGCTATTGAATACCGGTATGCTAAAAAGAACATCAAGCAGCTATGTTTTATTAATATACCTGTGAAGCCGACGGTCCGACAGACAGGCAGGGCACACTGGAGCCCAGCCCAAGATGTCGGCGAGGAGACGGCGAGTGAGCGGAGAGGAGGAGCGGAAGAGCGACCTGGACTGAGGTTTTATTGAAAAATAAACAAATTCAAACTGCTCAAGCCATGTCCTTCCTTGGTGGTCCTGGGAACCCGCAAGACGACGGTTTGAGACCATCACAATACAGTAGCCGCGTCTGTCAAATATGAGTCATTAGATAACTCCCGCCTCCTGGTGGTAGAGTGCGCTAGTGATCCTTCTTAAGACTATTTGGCTGCAGAAGAAGTGCAATGAATGACGTGATATGTGCTGGAGGAGGTAATAAAGGAAGATTTCCATCGAGACAGAGAGACTTTTAAAACTGAAGAAAGATAAGGAAGACTTCTATAAATAAGTTATTGATGCTTTTGATCAGAAGGAGCTGGCATGTATTTAATTTACAAGTAAAGGTAAGATCATAATAAAGTTTTTTTTAATTAAATGTGCTTTTTATGATGGTTTTCTTACACCACACTCAAATTTTTACTGCATGCCTTTGGTAAGTGCCGGAGTGCGAAGATGTTTTACAATAATTAGCGCATGCTTACTTTTACAGCATGCCTTTGGTAAGCGCTGGAGTGAGAAGAGGTTTTAAATTAGTTAGCGCCCCGGCGGCAATTCAAGGAAATACCGTATTTGGACATTAAGGGAACATATAAAGCAGGGGTCGGGAACCTTTTTGGCTGAGAGAGCCATACAAGCCAAATATTTTCAAAAGTATTTCCGTGAGAGCCATATAATATTTTTTTAAAGACTGAATACAACCAAATGCGTGTATTTTTAAATAAGACCAACATTTTTAGAGTATAATAAGTCTCTTATTATTTTTTGATAACATTGTTATTCTGAAGCTAACCAACAATAAATAAAATACTTCTTACTATGAATGCAACTTCTTGAACAGGTGCGGTAGAAACCGGATGGAAGGATTAAAATGCATGCGAATGTTTTATATTTTTAACGTTATTTTTGACACTGTGATTACCAGTGGAATCATTCATTACTTACCGTGTTAAGCAATGTCAGCTAAGATTTATCTGAGAGCCAGGTGCAGTCATCAAAAGAGCCACATCTGGCTCTAGAGCCATAGGTTCCCTACCCCTGATATAAAGGTTAGGTTAGGTTTACTAATGAGCAATAATTCCGAGGTTATTGAGAGAAGACTCTTAGTTAGCCCCGCGATGTGATGTGAATTATATTTATATAGCGCTTTTCTCAAGGGACTCAAAGCGCTTTACATAGTGACACCCAATATCTAAGTTACATGTAAACCAGTGTGGGTGGCACTGGGAGCAGGTGGGTAAAGTGTCTTGCCCAAGGACACAACGGCACTAACTAGGATGGCACAAGCGGGAATCGAACCCGCAACCCTCAAGTTGCTGGCACGGCCACTCTACCAACCGAGCTATGCCGCCCCGATGCGATAAGGTGGCGACTTGTCCAGGGTGTACCCTGCCTTCCGCCCGATTGTAGTTGAGATAGGCGCCAGCGCCCCCCGCGACCCCGAAAGGGAATAAGAAAATGGATGGATGGATGGACTCTTAGTTAATGGCTTACTGGTTGTTATAATAAGGCCATGCACAATAAGGGATTAGTAAGTACTTAATAATGACTAATTAAGAGCCAATATGTTACTAATTTGCATGATAATAAGCAACTAATTAATGCTGAACATGTGTTCCCCATACTAAAGCGTCACCGAATTAATATAGTTTACATAACATAGTCACTTAGATGATTTTACTACAACGAGCGCAGGAAGTGAGAGTTAGACAAAACGGCGGTGTCTCAGTACTTCTCACAGCCGGAGACGGGCGCCTGGTTTCGGCTTTCCTGTGCTCAGACTGCCGCCGCTCGGTGGAGGTTCGGCGGGGCTCTCTTCTCTCTCTCGCTTCCGGGTTGTGTTGCGCTTATATGGCGGCCTAAAAATAGCACCTCAGCGGTCCAATGAGCGACGGCAGTCGCTCCGCCGCTATAACCAATCAGGCGCGACCAGTGGCTCAGACTGAGTCCTCTCATTGGTCAGAGCTGTGGAGGTAGGCGGGCTCCTCATTCCTGCAATCTGATTGGTGGTCGCGGTCAAGCGGCGCATGTTCGTGTGTAGCGGGGAGTGTGTGCAAGAAGAGCAGGAAGGGGGGGACGAGGTTGAGTTCAGAGGAGCTGACAGACCGGAGCAGACCTCCTTCAGTCTTACTTCGGTCCTGCTTCTGGTCCTCGTATCGTGGGCTCGCCAAAACCACCATCGGCAGCGCGCACCGTGTCCGTTAAAAAAACAACAACAAAAAAACCCCGACGCTTGTCTCGCTGGTGAGATGGACGTCATTCCCATGTGCAGCATCTTCCAGGAGCTCCAAATCGTGCACGACACTGGATACTTTTCAGCGCTACCGTCCCTGGAGGAGTACTGGCAGCAGGTAAGGACCGAAGCGAAAAAAATAACAACAACAAAAAAACGCCAAACTATCCCGAGTGGGCTGTGCGTAATGTGCGCGCGCATGCCAAACTTTTTATTTTTGTATTTATTTTTTTTTTTTACCGTAAGTCCGTGTGTGCGCGCGGGCGCGTTGTAACTTCGCATGCTTGGACCTGTCATGCGCGCACGCGCCTGCTGTCAACGTAATGCGCGTGCGCGCCACAGTTCACAGCCGGCGCGTGCACGCGAGGCAGCGAGTGAGGAGACACTTTTTGGATCCGACGGAAAGTTTCAAATGTAGTTGTTCAAAGTGGACGGACGGACAATTACCTCGGGAGTTGAGTAGGCGGGTATTGTTTATTATGTTGCATATTTAAAAATGCGCGGATACCTCAACTTGTTGTTTGCCAAGATTCACTATGCTGTACAGCAAGGGTGTCCAAAGTGCGGCCCGGGGGCCATTGCGGCCCGCAGCTAATTCTTTAGTGGCCCGCCACACATTCTGGAAATGCTATTGCAAAAATAAAAAAATTAACACTAAAAAAAAAGTAGAATGAGGTGAAATCTAACGGGGAAAAGTTGCAACGTTGACACAAAGCTGCCATGCAGGCTGTTTGTTTTTTTTATTTTGCTCTTAGTGCCAATGCTAAAAAAAAAAAAGTTAAAACATTTTGTTTTATAATGAATTATTGACCTATTTAAGGCTCCAATTACTTCAAATATTTCACTTTATAATGTGTTATGTGGAAAATATGTGCATATACTGTGTGGTTGCCATATAAAAACGGTTTTCTTTGACAAAAGAACATAAAACAAACAAAACAATAGTTCAAACGTAAAATCGACAGATATATCTGAAGTTGATCGCTTAACTTAAGTGTTGAAAGTAAAACAAATAATCATACAAATGTATCACTTTATGAGTGGGGGACCTTTTGGATCCCAAAGATATTTAGTGGGATTTTATTTATTTTTTCACTGTGATTACTCAGAAATAATAATGCATTTAAATCAATGGTGTCCTGCATTATTGATCTTTTTAGGGCTCCAATTACTTCAGATCAAACATTGCTTTCTGAATGTTTTGGGCAATGGGGGAAATACTGCATATTTCAGTTGTACTATAAAAAACAAAGTTGTCTTTGACTGAAAAGGCATAAAACCTTTTTTTTTTTTTTTTTACTTTATATCAACCTGAAGTTGATATAGAGATTTACTGTAAGCGTTACATAAAACATTCAAATAATAATTTGACTTATTTTTAACATGTTAATGACGGAGACCCTCTTTGGTCCCTGGGAGTCCTAAAGGTAAAATAAAAAAATAATCCATATATTTTGTTATGGTTTGAAAATTAAAAATATCAAAACGGCCCCCACATGGTTTAATTTTTCCGTGTGTGGCCCTCAGTGGAAAAAGTTTGGACACCCCTGCTGTACAGTCTGCAAAATTCAATGCAAATATTTTGGAAAAAATAAAAAAATAGTGGAGTGACGGCCAATTTAAAGCATCCCTGCAAACGATCCCCCCACCCACTCCCCCCAATCTCCCAGTGATGCTCACTGTCCCCGCCTCCAGAGTCAAAAGTTGCTGGTCATTCCAGAAACATCCCCAGCACACATGGCATGGATTCCACCGAGACGTGCACGCGGGAATGCGGCTGCAAACGCCACTAATGAGTCACGTGACTTGCGGAGGTGGAATTTGGCTGGACTGACAATAGCAGCAGCAGCAAGCAAGCAAGCAAGCTCGCCTTCCGAAAGCCCACACGCGTCCCAAAGTGGATCTTGCAGTATTCATACTAAAGCTTTTTATGGAACCGCCCCCCTCCAGTTCCGTGAACCAGACCTCCCCGCCTCTGTGGTCCCGGGCGTGTTATGTTATTTCTAGCCGGGCCTCCAAATGCATTATTAAATCCACATTATGCTGAATAATTGATGCGGCTAAAAGATCTACAAGCACTTCACCAAACCAACGGAGGGGTGGGGGGGGTTGTAGCGTATGTAAATTTCATGACTTATCCCTGACAGACTCACTCATGTACGTGAAGGCACCGGGGAGGAAAACATGGAGTCTGCCTGGTTGGACCTCGGAGGACACAAACACAATGTTCCTCATGAAGGATGTTGTGTCTTGTCTGGAGGAACCTTGGGATGGCGGCGTGCAGCCTGCTAACACACATGGATAACCATGTGGTAAATAGCAACTTTTCCCCAGCGATATATACAAAGTAAAGGACGGAGGCCACTTTGATACATTTTTCTCCATTAAAGGCCTACGGAAATGAGATTTTCTTATTTAAACGGGGATAGCAGGTCCATTCTATGTGTCATACTTGATCATTTCGCGATATTGCCATATTTTTGCTGAAAGGATTTAGTAGAGAACATCAACGATAAATTTCGCAACTTTTGGTCGCTAATAAAAAAGCCTTGCCTTTACCGGAAGTAGCAGACGATGTGCGCGTGACGTCACGGGTTGTAGGGCTCCTCACATCCTCACATTGTTTACAATCATAGCCAGCAGCAGCCAGAGCTATTCGGACCGAGAAAGCGACAATTTCCCCATTATTTGAGTGAGGCTGAAAGATTATTGGATGAAGAAGTTTAGAGTTAAGGACTAGGAAAAAAAAAAAAGTGATTGCAGTGGGAGCGATTCAGATGTTTTTAGACACATTTACTAGGATAATTCTGGGAAATCCCTTATATGACTTTTGGGTTGCGAGTGTTTTAGTGAGTTGAATAGTACCTGAAAGTCGGAAGGGTGTGGCCACGGGTGTGTTGACGCCAGAGTCTCTGAGGGAAGTCACGGCAGCTGCGGGAGGTTTCTGGCTCCGCTGATTTCCGGTAAGAGCCGACTTATTACCACAATTTTCTCACCGAAAACTGCCGGTTGACATGTAGTCGGGATCCATGTTCGCTTGACTGCTCTGATCCATAGTAAAGCTTCACCTCCGGTAATTTTAAACAAGGAACCACCGTGTGTTTGTGTGGCTAAAGGCTAAAAGCTTTCCACCTCCATCTTTCTACTTTGACTTCTCAAATATTAATTGAACAAATTGCAAAAGATTCAGCAACACAGATGTCCAGAATACTGTGTAATTATGCGATTAAAGCAGACTACTTATAGCTTGGATCGGGCTGGAAAATAATGTCCGCTACAAATGCAGGCGTCATCATACCGCGACGTTTTCAACACGACACTTTGCGGGAAATTTAAAATTGCAATTTAGTAAACTAAAAAGGCCGTATTGGCATGTGTTGCAATGTTAATATTTCATCATTGATATATAAACTATCAGACTGCGTGGTCAGTAGTAGTGGGTTTCAGTAGGCCTTTAAAGAGATTCAAATCATATGATACATGCTATCGCAACAAATACGGGCCCCGAGGCGCACTTTGGACATCCATGTGTTCAACGTTATTACTGCATGAAAAAAATCATGCAGTACATTCGTAAAGATGTCAACTTTCCAAATCAATCGAGCGATGAATTCGATACATCAATATATATCTGGGGCAGCACGGTGGGACAGGGGTTAGTGCACGTGCCTCACAATACGAAGTTCCTGAGTAGTCCTGAGTTCAATCCGGGGCTCGGGATCTTTCTGTGTGGAGTTTGCATGTTCTCCCCGCAGTACTCCGGCTTCCTCCCACCTCCAAAGACATGCACCTGAGGATAGGTTGATTGGCAACACTAAGTGAAGTGAAGTGAATTATATTTTATATAGCGCTTTTTCTCTAGTGACTCAAAGCGCTTTACATAGTGAAACCCAATATCTAATTCGTACATTTAAACCAGTGTGGGTGGCACTGGGAGCAGGTGGGTAAAGTGTCTTGCCCAAGGACACAACGGCAGCGACTAGGATGGCGGAAGCGGGGATCGAACCTGCAACCCTCAAGTTGCTGGCAAGGCCGCTCTACCAACCGAGCTATATAATTGGCCCTTGTGTGTGAATGTTGTCTGTCTATCTGTGTTGGCTCTGCGATGAGGTGGCGACTTGACCATGGTGTACACCACCTTACAGCTGATTGTAGCTGAGATAGGCTCCAGCACCCCCCGAAACCCCAAAGGGAATAAGCGGTAGAAAAAGGACGGATGGATTGAGGGGTTTGAATCCCTGCTAAATTGGCAACGCTCGGCCCTCCTGCAACGTATTCTTACTCTCTGGCAGACCGCTATACCCGTTAGCCCTATTATGTTGTGTATTTGTGGCCAGCTCCCACAAATACACAGAGGGACAAGCAGTAGAAAATGGATGTATGGAGAATATAACTAAGCAGTGAGATTGAAAACATCGTGACTATCCCTATTAAAAACAAACATGTGACTAAATTCCCATCAGTAATTATTCGTAAAAACATGATATATCTATTCCTCAATTCATGTATGCCTACTATTATTCATATTTAATATATATATATATCAAAATGTTGTCTGTTGGAGTGGAAGTCTGGAACAGACCTCATGTTGGGCTTCTTCTGACATCAAACTAGTAAAGATTGAACCAACATCACCTCTGCTGGCGGTAACCAAGTACTGCACTCCATTTGAGCTCCATTGCCTCTGTTAATTAATCGATTAACAAATAATTTAAATCATATACATGCTAGTAGTTTACCCCGGCAGGCTTGATTATTTTTAACTAATAGGTCAATAGGTTTTTTCCTGTCTCATACTAACAATGGTACAATTATATTGTTAGTGTACAGGAGTTGTTTTTGTTTTTGTTTGTATGGTATTGTTCTTGTATTACATTATTTATGTTAAATGTAGAATGAGTGAGAGAGGTTGAGATATTATAAGCATTTGCTTCAGCCAACCCCTTTTCAAGCCTTGCATAAATGTCTCTGCCAAAATGTAAAAAAAAAAAAAAAAAAATGTGTCGCCGTACCGTGCAGGTTTGAAATAAATACTTAAATTCAATTCAGTAGCGCAAAGATGTGGTAGTGGAGGCAGATGGTTTTATCCGGCCCGCGGGATGAGTTCGCTAAGTATAACAATTAACCTGAATTTTTTGAATGAAAGAAACTGCTTTTCTAAATGTGTCCACTGGATGTCGCAATAGCCATTCTTTGTATCTTTGTAGACGATGATGCATATGTACAAAATAAACCACTTGGTGTTAGTACATCAGTCGAGGAAAATTATCAAACTACATGAATAACATCCTGTAATTTGATTTTGATATCATTGTTTTATCTTGATAGATTGCAAATCAACACCAATTAATGACTGATGAACATTATAACAGATAGTATTCAGAAAATATCATTAACGAAAAATAAAGATAAATAAATAAATAAATGGGTTGTATTTGTATAGCGCTTTTCTACCTTCAAGGTACTCAAAGCGCTTTGACACTACTTCCACATTTACCCATTCACACACACATTCACACACTGATGGAGGGAGCTGCCATGCAAGGCGCCAACCAGCACCCATCAGGAGCAAGGGTGAAGTGTCTTGCTCAAGGACACAACGGACGTGACGAGGTTGGTTCTAGGTGGGATTTGAACCAGTGACCCTCGGGTTGCGCACGGCCACCCTCCCTCTGCGCCACGCCGTCCCCAAGATAGAATACTATTAACTGCAACGGTATAGCTCGGTTGGTAGAGTGGCCGTGCCAGCAACTTGAGGGTTGCAGGTTCGATTCCCGCTTCTGCCATCCTAGTCACTGCCGTTGTGTCCTTGGGCAAGACACTTTACCCACCTGCTCCCAGTGCCACCCACACTGGTTTGAATGTAACTTAGATATTGGGTTTCACTATGTAAAGCGCTTTGAGTCACTTGAGAAAAAGCGCTATATAAATATAATTCACTTCACTTCACATGTAAGTGTACAAAAAAAAACAACAACATTATCCCTCCATCCATTTTCTACCAGTTATTCCCTTTGGGGTTTCTGGGGGCGCTGGTGCCTATCTCAGCTACAATTGGGCGGAAGGCGGGGTACGACCTGGACAAGTCGCCAACAACATTATGATTTGTACAATTTCAGAATGTGCTTGTTTTTTTTTTTGAAACAAAGAAAACAATCTGAAGTTGTCTTTATTTTTAAGTTATCGTGCCGTGATATTCAATCAATCAATCAATGTTTATTTATATAGCCCTAAATCACAAATGCCTCAAAGGACTGTACAAACCATTACGACTCCCAGCCCGGCTCACTTGGGAGTAGCTTTTTCTCCATGTGGCCCCCCCCCCCATCTAAAATGAGTTTAACACCCCTGGTCTATACAATCAAACAATAGCAGTCCAGCACATATATGCTTGGACACTGTTAGTGGCACGTACATTCAAATAATTATTTAAAGTAAGTATTCAGTGAACAGGGCTTCACGGTGGCAGAGGGGTTAGTGCGTCTGCCTCACAATACGAAGTTCCTGCAGTCCTGGGTTCAAATCCAGGCTCGGGATCTTTCTGTGTGGAGTTTGCATGTTCTCCCCGTGAATGCGTGGGTTCCCTCCGGGTACTCCGGCTCCCTCCCACTTCCAAAGACATGCACCTGGGGATAGGTTGATTGGCAACACTAAAATTGGCCCTAGTGTGTGAATGTGAGTGTGAATGTTGTCTGTCTATCTGTGTTGGCCCTGCGATGAGGTAGCGACTTGTCCAGGGTGTACCCTGCCTTCCGCCCGATTGTAGCTGAGATAGGCGCCAGCGCCCCCCGCGACCCCGAAAGGGAATAAGCGGTAGAAAATGGATGGATGGATGGATTCAGTGAACAAACTGGTGTGTGTGTGTGTGATGAGACACTTTGAAGTGAAGTGAAGTGAATGATATTTATATAGCGCTTTTTCTCTAGTGACTCAAAGCGCTTAGCATAGTGAAACCCAATATTTAAGTTACATTTAAACCAGTGTGGGTGGCACTGGGAGCAGGTGGGTCAAGTGTCTTGCCCAAGGACACAACGGCAGTGACTAGGACGGCGGAAGCGGGGATTGAACCTGCAACCCTCAAGTTGCTGGCACGGCCGCTCTACCAACCAAGCTATACCGACAGCATGTACTACAAAAGATGCACCTTTTACAGTCACTTATGATGTTATAACAGCACTATTGTTGACATAAATTACAGTGCTTCTCAAATATTTTCTGTTACGCCCCCCCCCAGGAAGAAGAAAATATATTTTGCTCCCCCCCCCCACACACACACTCCAACATGACTAAAAATAGTATATTTTGTCGATAAATTTGTTATGACAATACCTCTGCATAACATTGTAAGCTTATCAAAAATCAAGGAAACAACACACCAGAGTTTCCTCGTTCCCCACTGCGGTTACAGTCAAGCCATGTGTGACTTACGCTGATCATATTCTGGTACAGCAAAAAAAGCATGTTCCCCGAGGGTAACCCCCCCCCGACATTGCACCGTGCCCCCCTCCACCCCTAGGGGTGCCCGCCCCACGGTTTGAGAAAAACTGGCATAAAATAAGAAAATATCCACCACTTACCGCAACGTGTTTTCTCTAGTTTGAAGTGGAGTTTTTGTGGGGGGGGGGGGGTTCCTAGTTTGTAAGTCATCAGTGAGGAGCTGTCACTTTTTTCCATGTGTGGTTTGAGCGCGGTCGTGTGACTTCCAGGCTCCTTTAGATTGGTGGAATGGAGTCACATGTCACCCGTGCCTACGTTGGATTGGTGAAACCTTCTGGAACAGTGGTTGTCAACCTTTAATCAGTGATGTACCCCCTGTGAACATTTATTTAATTCAAGTACCCCCTAATCAGAGCAAAGCATTTTTGGTTGAAAAAAAGAAACAAAGTCAAAATACAGCACTATGTCATCAGTGCAAAATATTGCTCATTTGTAGTGGTCTGTCTTGAACTATTTGGAAAAAAGATATAAAAATAACTTCAAACTTGTTGAAAAATAAACAAGTGATTCAATTATAAATAAAGATTTCTACACAAAGAAGTAATCATCAACTTAAAGTACCCTCTTTGGGGATTGTAACAGAGATCCATCTGGGTTCATCAAATTAATTCAAATTATTTCTTAGCAAAAAAATAAATCTTTAACATCAATATTTATGGAACATGTCCACAAAAAATCCAGCTTTCAACACTGAATTTTGCACGGTTGTATTTTATTTCACAGTTTATGAACTTACATTCATATTTTGTTGAAGTGTTATTCAATAAATATACTTCTATAGGATATTTGAATTGTTGCTATTTTTAGAATATTTAAAAAAAAATCTCACGTACTTGAGAACCACTGTACTGGAAAAAGTCTAAATGAGGCAACTGAAGGCATATTCAGTAATCAAAATATTATAAATAAATATAATGATATAAGTAAATGTACCAAATGGTAAATGAGTTATACTTGTATAGCGCTTTTCTACCTTTTTTTAAGGAACTCAAAGCGCTTTGACACTCTTTCCACATTCACCCATTCACACACTGATGGCGGGAGCTGCCATCCAAGGCACTAACCAGGACCCATCAGGAGCAAGGGTGAAGGTGTTTAAGGACGCAACGGACATGACTAGGATGGTAGAAGGTGGGGATTGAACCTGGAACCCTCAGGTTGCTGGCACAGCTACTATTCCAACTGCGCCACGCCGTCCCAATCAGCAGTCAGAATTCAATTTAATGTAACGGAATGAAAGTAGTGTTTCTTCTTCACCAAAATACTAAAGTCAAAGTTAAAACGACACTGACAAAAACATTTTTTTTACTTAAGTAAAAATGAACATGTTGCTACACACCTGCAGACAACATAAGTGACCTCCATGTTTTGTTTTGGTTGTGTAGACATGTTTGGAGCTGGAGCGCTACCTCCAGAGCGAGCCGTACGTGTCGGCGTCCGAGCTGAAGTTTGAGAGTCAGGAGGACTTATGGAGCAAGCTGATGTTGGCGTGCGGCGACAAGAACGCCGACCCCAAGCTCATCAAGGAAGAGGACGACCCCCAGCACCTGGACGTGGGCTGCTTCCATTCGGACGCCAGCAGCGAGGCGTCGGACAGCTCCGAGGAGCTCTCCCCGGCCCTCGACTTCCCCTCCGGCTCCTTGGCGGACATTCTCGGCGACGGCGCCGACGACCTCAGCGCCGTCGTCATCGGCACGCCGCCGTCCTCGCCCGAGCTGGTCAAGGAGGGCTCGGCGGGCCAGACGTGGGCCGGCGTACAGACTGTGCTGCACGCCGTCGGGAAAGGCGTAACGGGCGGCGGCGGTGCCGGCGCGGAGAGGGCGGTACTCGCCAGCGGGGAGGCGTCGCCTGACGGAAGGAGGCGTGTCCACAGGTGTCTGTTCAATGGCTGCAGGAAGGTGTACACCAAGAGCTCCCACCTGAAGGCACACCAGCGTACACACACAGGTACACACTCACTTTTGTGCCTTTTCTTGAATGCTGGCTTAAAGGCCTACTGAAATGAGATTTTCTTATTTAAACGGGGATAGCAGGTCCATTCTATGTGTCATACTTGATCATTTCCCGATATTGCCACATTTTTGCTGAAAGGATTTAGTAGAGAACATCCACGATAAAGTTCGCAACTGTCGGTGTTAAGAGAAAAGCCCTGCCTCTACCGGAAGTAGCAGACAATGACGTCGCAAGTGTGGGGGCTCCTCACATCTTCACATTGTTTTTAATGGGAGCCTCCAACAAAAAGTGCTATTCGGACCGAGAAAACAACAATTTCCCCATTAATTTGAGCGAGGATGAAAGATTCGTGTTTGAGGATATTGATTGCGACAGACTAGAAAAAAAAAAACGCAAATGTATTTGGACGGATTCCGATGTTTTTAAACACATTTACTATGATAATTCTGGGAAATCCCTTATCTTTCTATTGTGTTGCTAGTGTTTTAGTGAGTTGAATAGTACCTGATAGTCGGAGGGGTGTCTTGACGCCAATGTCTCAGGGGAGTCGATGGCAGCTATGGACGGCACAAGCTCAGCTTTTCTCCTGTAAGAAGCGACTTTTAACCATAATTTTCTCACCGAAACCTGCTGGTTGACCTTTGGTTGGGATCCATGTTCGCTTGACCGCTCTGATCCATAATAAATTTTCACCTCCGGGAATTTTAAACAAGTAATCACCGTGTGTTTGTGTGGCTAAAGGCTAAAGCGTCCCAACTCCATCTTTCTATTGTGACTTCTCCAATATTAATTGAACAAATTGCAAAAGATTCAGCAACACAGATGTCCAAAATACTGTGTAATTATGTGATTAAAGCAGACAACATTTAGCTGTGTGTGTGCGTAGCGCTCATACTTCCTAAAAACCTGTGACGTCTTGCATACACGTCATCATTACACAACGTTTTCAAGACGAAACTCCCGGGAAATTTAAAATTGTAATTTAGTAAACTAAACCGGCCGCATTGGCATGTGTTGCAATGTTAATATTTCATCATTGATATATAAATTATCAGACTGTGTGGTGGGTAGTAGTGGGTTTCAGTAGGCCTTTAAAGTAGAATATACAAATATTTCAACAAGCTTCCTAAAGATTGGAGGTAGAAAAACAACACGGACCTCCCCATCCCCCTAAAATGCTACCACATACTTGGAATATCTCCCAGAGGGAATGCCGTCGTCGCCTGTGACCTCATCACAGGCGACGACGGTGATGAGGTCACAGGCGACTTGATGATTTCGCGATATTGCCATATTTTTTCTGAAAGGATTTAGTAGAGAACATCAACGATAAATTTCGCAACTTTTGGTCGCTAATAAAAAAGCCTTGCCTTTACCGGAAGTAGCAGACGATGTGCGCGTGACGTCACGGGTTGTAGGGCTCCTCACATCCTCACATTGTTTACAATCATAGCCAGCAGCAGCCAGAGCTATTCGGACCGAGAAAGCGACAATTTCCCCATTATTTGAGTGAGGCTGAAAGATTATTGGATGAAGAAGTTTAGAGTTAAGGACTAGGAAAAAAAAAAAGTGATTGCAGTGGGAGCGATTCAGATGTTTTTAGACACATTTACTAGGATAATTCTGGGAAATCCCTTATATGCCTATTGGGTTGCGAGTGTTTTAGTGAGTTGAATAGTACCTGAAAGTCGGAAGGGTGTGGCCACGGGTGTGTTGACGCCAGAGTCTCTGAGGGAAGTCACGGCAGCTGCAGGAGGTTTCTGGCTCCGCTGATTTCCGGTAAGAGCCGACTTATTACCACAATTTTCTCACCGAAAACTGCCGGTTGACATGTAGTCGGGATCCATGTTCGCTTGACTGCTCTGATCCATAGTAAAGCTTCACCTCCGGTAATTTTAAACAAGGAACCACCGTGTGTTTGTGTGGCTAAAGGCTAAAAGCTTTCCACCTCCATCTTTCTACTTTGACTTCTCAAATATTAATTGAACAAATTGCAAAAGATTCAGCAACACAGATGTCCAGAATACTGTGTAATTATGCGATTAAAGCAGACTACTTATAGCTTGGATCGGGCTGGAAAATAATGTCCGCTACAACCGGTGACGTGAAATGCACACGTCATCATACCGCAACGTTTTCAACACGACACTTTGCGGGAAATTTAAAATTGCAATTTAGTAAACTAAAAAGGCCGTATTGGCATGTGTTGCAATGTTAATATTTCATCATTGATATATAAACTATCAGACTGCGTGGTGGGTAGTAGTGGGTTTCAGTAGGCCTTTAAAGTAGAATATACAAATATTTCAACAAGCTTCCTAAAGATCGGAGGTAGAAAAACAACACGGACCTCCCCATCCCCCTAAAATGCTACCACATACTTGGAATATCTCCCAGAGGGAATGCCGTCGTCGCCTGTGACCTCATCACACAGGAACGTGACATGATGTCATGAGGGGGAGGAGTCAGTTCTTTACAGGCAGACAAGAGCATGTGTGCCCTGCAAACACGGCTAACGTTTCATCCTGGGAACGCTGTACACGGAGGGGAAAAAAAAAAAAAAAAGGAAATCTGGCATTTGTCTCGGTTCAAATGTGAGCAGTTTCCCTCGTCACCTCCGACCCCTGCCAAGCTGTTTACAGCCGCGCAGCACATTAGCGGTGGAAGTGGCATTCCTAGCATCCTTCCCAGCCATGAGAGGCCCCCACACACTATTAATGGGAAACACACACACACACACACACACACACACACACACACGCACACATACGTTACATAAGCTGGTGGCTTGTTTTCCTCCTTCAGCTTGCATAGTCAGAACATCGTCTTTACACGACGAACAGCAGTGAAACAAAGAAGAAGATTCCTCTATTGGATGAAAGCCTTCACAGAAACTAACCTAAAACATTATTGCTTTATTTTCTATTTTAAAAAAATATTCACGGTGGCAGAGGGGTTAGTGCGTCTGCCTCACAACAAAACTCCTGCAGTTCTGGGTTCAAATCCAGGCTCGGGATCTTTCTGTGTGGAGTTTGCATGTTCTCCCCGTAAATGCGTGGGTTCCCTCCGGGTACTCCGGCTTCCTCCCACTTCCAAAGACATGCACCTGGGGATAGGTTGATTGGCAACACTAAATTGGCCCTAGTGTGTGAATGTGAGTGTGAATGTTGTCTGTCTATCTGTGTTGGCCCTGCGATGAGGTGGCGACTTGTCCAGGGTGTACCCCGCCTTCCGCCCGATTGTAGCTGAGATAGGCGTCAGCGCCCCCCGCGACCCCAAAAGGGAATAAGCGGTAGAAAATGGATGGATGGATGGATATCAAAATCTTGCTGCTTTATTTATTTATTGGACTAAAAGGAAGGTAAAAAAACAATTACACTGAAAATAAACATTTTTGTTTTAATTTAATTAAAATTATTATTATTATTCATCCATTTTCTACCGCTTGTCCCTCTCGGGGTATTATGAATATTATTCTTGTATTGTTATTATTTAAGAATTTTAGATTTTATTAGTAAAAATGAAAAAAAAACCATTACAAAAATAAACATTGCTTAATTTTGTATGAAAAAAATAACATTCCTAAATGTATTATCAGAAATGTAAAACATATTTGCTTTATTATTTAGTAACAATAATTCAATATGAATATTATCCAATATTTTTATATTTAAATAAAACAAACATTATAACAGGATTTCCACAGAAGTGGAGGAAACATGCAATTGTCAACCAAGTTTTCTTTTGATCATTTAAAGAAAACTTAAAGCATGAAAAAATGTGTGAAGTAAACCGTCTTGCTTTACAATAATCAAACATATAGAAATGTATTTTCAGAAATGTTGAATCAAACGATCCTTGCTTTATTGTTTTGTACAATTTTTAAAAAAGCTAACTCTGTTGAAATGAAAAGTTTTAACACAGATGTGAAGGCAACATGTGTGAAATCAAAAAAGTTTTATTTTGCAAATTATTTGCTTGCTAAAAAAAATGCACAATATTAAATACAAATGTACACTAAAACCTACCAATATGCACAATTCATGTATTCTTGCATTTATTAACGCATCCTACAATGTTTTTGTCAGTTGTTTAATTTGTATTTATTAATTTATCTTGATTCTCTATTTATTTCAAATTATTTTATACACACGTTTTACTTTTTAAATTTCTACTTATCCATTTTTTTTCCATTTGACTAAATATTGTATATTTAAATACACAATTTATTTTTTCATCATTACCGCCCAATTTTTCCTCACAATTGCTTATTTATTTGTCATTTTTTTCACCTTTTAACATTTATTTTTCAATTTAATTAAGGTTGTTTTTTTATTTTATTTTGATCTTTCTGTCATTGCTTGCATTATTTATTGTTAGACATTCTCTCCTATTGTCTGTCCTTATTTTAAAAATTTTGAAACAAAAAACACTTTTTAATGACGAAATAAACATTTATCAATTATTGTGTCAACATGTCATGATTTGATTAAATTATCAGTAATTGCTGAGTCATGCGGGATTCAGAAAGTCTTATTCTTCCCTCATGTTAAATTGTGCAATCATGTCACGTTCTAGATTGGGACCGCCATGAATGTCTTTCTGAAGTGTTTTTGTCTTTTTGTGCCAGGTGAAAAGCCGTACAGGTGCTCGTGGGAAGGCTGCGAGTGGCGTTTTGCGCGAAGCGACGAGCTGACGCGTCACTTCAGGAAGCACACCGGCGCCAAGCCCTTCAAATGCAGCCACTGCGACAGGTCAGATGCCATCTTCGTCTGCCGCCTTTAAAAAGCCTACCTGACTTGACTCACTTGAGTTAATTTGCATGAGTCGTTTGGATGCAAACTGCTGACGGCGTTCATGACTTCCAAAGTTTCATGTTTTGCGTCGATGAGACAGAAAGGAGCTGTGGTGATGGATGTATGGCTGACACCCAAGGTCAAGGAGTTGAATGAAAATAAAGTTTCTCATTGTATTGTTTGAATCCACACGAGGGCATAAGAAGAGTTTTAGTGCTCATAAAGACTTTTTCAACCACAGACCTGGGCAAATTAAGGCCTGGGGGCCACATGCGGCCCGTTAAGCTTTTCAATCTGGCCGGCCGGACATTCCCAAATAATTTTTCTAGATCTTTAAGATGGAAAGTGTTGCTTCCATTATGATGTGCAGTCATGTTTTCTAATGACCGTAAGTCTTGAACTATACAAAGTATCTCAATGTTTGGAATCTGTCCTTATGGATGATATGCCAGTTACTATGGTAATCTACTTAGTTACTATGGTAATCTACGTCACAGCAGTTCAGACGAGGCACCAAGCAGTGTGGTCGGGAAGCGTTTCCACAGACGCGGAAGGAGCTTTTCACAACAAAGTTCTAAAGCTTAGTGATAACAGATTGTAGCTGGGTTTATTTTGTACCCTTTGCGTTCATATTTCACTGTTTGTTGCATTTTTTTTGCGTTTCACTTGATTGTAAAATATGTCGATCGAAAGGGTGTGGCACATTTATATTTGGTCAATATTCAGTGTTTTATCGTTCATAGAAAAAAATTAAATTCCATTGTTTTTAACGTTTTTAGCATTCAATCAGATATTATTGTGAAGTTTTGTATAAATGATAAATAAATAAATGGGTTGTATTTGTAAAGCGCTTTTCTACCTTCAAGGTACTCAAAGCGCTTTGACACTACTTCCACATTTACCCATTCACACACACATTCACACACTGATGGAGGGAGCTGCCATACAAGGCGCCAACCAGCACCCATCAGGAGCAAGGGTGAAGTGTCTTGCTCAGGACACAACGGACGTGACGAGGTTGGTTCTAGGTGGGATTTGAACCAGTGACCCTCGGGTTGCGCACGGCCACTCTCCCACTGCGCCACGCCGTCCCTTTTAAGTGTCCCTAAAAGATAAGTGTCCCTAAAAAGATATACCGGCCCCCAGAAAAAAAAAATTCTCTAAATGTGGCCCCTAAGTCAAAATAATTGCCCAGGCCTGGCTTAGAAGGTGTCTCGGATATAAACAAAACTTATAAAATAACACAAGAAGTACACAATCATTAACGGAATTTTGTAAATGCAGGGTTTCCCCCAGATTGCCACTATACCGGTATACAGGACAGGCCAAAAGTTTGGACACACCTTCTCATTTCCATGTGTTTTCTTTATTTTCATGATTATTTACATTGTAGATAGTCACTGAAGGCATTAAAACTATGATATCTGTGAAAGTGAAAACCCTTTCAGGTGACTACCTCCTGAAGCTCATTGAGAGAATGCCAACAGTGTGCAAAACAGTAATCAGAGCAAAGGTTGGCTATTTTGAAGGAGAAAGAATATGAAACATGTTTTCATCTTTAATTTCATCTTTTTGTGTACATAACAGCACATGTGTTCATTCCTAGTTGTGATGCCTACAGTGACAATCTACAATGAAAATAAAGAAAACCCATTGAATGAGAAGGTGTGTCCAAACTTTTGGTCGGTACTGTATATGTCGGTCGGGGCGTCTCCAATGAAGCAAACATGCATATTTTTGAAATGTGGGAGGAAGCCACAGTACCCGGAGAAAAGCCCACACACACACGGGACAACATGCACACTCCATACACACATTTTTGGCAGTAGTAATGTCAAAATTAGAGTAGCTTACGCAGGCTTGAACAAGAAATGTGTTTCATTACCTTGCAATTCCTTTCTCTTCAACTTTACCATTGTCAAGTGCCAACTTCATTCCAAGGCGGATCAGGTGTGCGGCCAGCTGTAGCGATTATGCTGACAGGCGATGCAGATGCACGTTTTTGTTTTTGTTTTTTAAATAATGCATAGAGAAACATCCATCCATCCATCCATTTCTACCGCTTATTCCCTTTCGGGGTCGCGGGGGGGCGCTGGCGCCTATCTCAGCTACAATCGGGCGGAAGGCAGGGTACACCCTGGACAAGTCGCCACCTCATCGCAGAGCCAACACAGATAGACAGACAACACTCACACTCACATTCACACACTAGGGCCAATTTAGTGTTGCCAATCAACCTATCCCCAGGTGCATGTTTTTGGAAGTGGGAGGAAGCCGGAGTACCCGGAGGGAACCCACGCATTCACGGGGAGAACATGCAAACTCCACACAGAAAGATCCCGAGCCTGGATTTGAACCCAGGACTGCAGGAACTCCGTATTGTGAGGCAGGCGCACCAACCCCTCTGCCACCGTGAAGCCCCCATATAGAGAAACATATTTTTTTCTTTTAAATGTCTATTTTTGGTGTGGGATTTTATCAAATAAATTAAGACGGCCGTCTTAACGGTTGGAACACAGACCTGTGGATGTGTTGAAGGTGTGCTGGAAAATGCGGAACGGAGCGTAGGGAGCAGCAGAAGAGTGGAATGTATTATTTAAATTGGTGCGTTGGAAAACACGGACCAGATTTTTTTTTAAAACTGGATCTGGATCGGCATTTTCCCCATGCCTTGCCGATACCCATTTTTTGGCAAATATCGGCATCCGATCCGATCCCAATATTGGATCGGGACAACCTTACTCTGGAGCGATTTATAATCCGAAAGATACAGTACTTGTTACTTGACCAAAACATTAATTAAATTACTAACTGAATTATTCTTAAATGAATGTAATTAATTACTATGGAAAGTAATTAACACGTTACTTCAAAAACATTTTTAATATCGGACATTTGCAGTTGATAGACGTTTCAAACAGAGCAGTGTGCGTGTGTCTGTGCTTTTAAAAGGCGGAGCCTGTTGCCAAGTGACGTGTGATGTCATCGAGGGTTTCAACAGAGCTGTGTTTGTTAGCTTTAGCAGTTAGCAGCGGCAGTCTGACGCCAGCTCTTTTTAATCTTTTCACCGGATTGCATGTGTTTCCATGTGCTGTCGTATCTTCATGTCAACAAACGGTGTATTGCTTGGATGGCGAGTTTGTCACTTCAACCATTGCTTTGTCGTTCATTTTTCCCATCGTGTACGTACGCACGTGTTGTCATCTGCTGTGTCACAGCGTGATGGCGCCTCTTCCTGTTTGATGTCGAGTTCATTTTAGTGCGGTGCTGCTTGTCGCTCTCACCAGTGAAAAGATATTCCTTGCATTGAACTTGCTGCACTTCAAACGCGGTCTTGCTGTTGACATAAAACCACATCAAAAGTAGCGTGCCACATTACATCAAGCTATCAAACAGACTTAAAAGTAATTAATCAAATCACTTGTTAACTAGTAAAAGCAACTGCGTTACTCGCTGTTATTACAAACACAAAGTACACAGTGTGCATAGTATACATAGTAAAGTGTACTTATAGGAGCATTTCATACGCATACATACTCACATACGTATATTGATTCATTAATACATACATACGCTCACACATTGGAACTTGCCCACATTCATAGGTACCAACGGTCCCACATAAATACACAAATACAGTACATACACACTCAGGGTACATACGGACGGATGGGAAGGTTGGGTGTAAGGAACAGTGTAATTTGGCCTGTCGCCTCCATCACGTCTCCATCTCATCGCTGCCTGGGGGGGCAATAGACTACAAACCGTGGTGAAGTAGGCCGGCTTCGTTGCGTGAAGTAGCCTACAATTTTTAAATTTTTGGTTGTGTTTTCTGCTCTGTATGCTGAATGGCAATATATGATATATATCTAGATTATTTTTTCCGTAAAGTTAAAACAAAACACAAAACAGTCCTAGTTACCTGAGATACCAAGTATATCATTATTTTGTCTTAGTAAGTCAATATTTACTAAGTCAAAATAATGACATACTTGGTATCCCAGGAAACTAGGACTGTTTTGTGTTTTGTTTTAACTTTACGGAAAAAATATCGAGTCAATATTTACTAAGTCAAAATAATGACTAAGTCAAATTAATGACTTACTGTAAATAAGCGTTTGAAAAAAAGAGTTGAGTGTGGGGTCCATGTTGACATATGCTGAATTTAATTTAGGCGGTGGCTCTTTGTTGTTAAGGCAGTCGCCTTAACAACAAAGCGCTGCGGGAAACCCTGCATCCACACACACATTCACTGTACAAACATACATATACACATACTGTACATATACATTTACTGTACAAACATACAGGTACTGTACATATACATTCACTGTACAAATATAGTACATATACACATACTGTACATATACATGCATTGTACAAACATATATATATACACATACTGTACATATACATTCACTGTACAAATATAGTACATATACACATACTGTACATATACATGCATTGTACAAACATATATATACACATACTGTACATATACATGCATTGTACAAACATATATATACACATACTGTACATATACATGCATTGTACAAACATATATATATACACATACTGTACATATACAAGCACATATGCATACATACACTCATGCATATAATCACGTTACATCAAACATATATTAATGTTGTTGCCCTAGGGCAGGGGTCGGCAACCCGCGGCTCCTGGGCCGCATGCGGCTCTTTGGCCACTCTGATGTGGCTGAGCTGCATAATCACCGGCCCCCCCGATTGTTTAGGGCGGGTTCCGGATTTTGGTGCCTCTCCCAGACATCACCCGGGGTTGTCACTCGGACTACAATATTGAGGGCGTGCCGTTCTGGCTTTACTTTTGACGTCCTCTGCAACGTGTCATCGCCCGCCTTTTCACCTAATTATGAGCGTGCCGGCCGGTCGCATGCATCTCGCTGCTTCTATTGTCACACCTACGAGATTGCAAGGCATATAGTCAACAGCCATACAGCTTACACTGAAGGTTGTGATATAAACAACTTTAACACTCTTACTAATATGCGCCACACTGTGAACCCACACCAAATAAGAATGACAAACACATTTCGGGAGAACATCCTCACAGTAACACAACATAAACACAACATAACAATTACCCACAATCCCATGCATCCATGACTCTTCCAGGCTATATTATACACCCCCGCACCCCCCACCTCAACCGACGCACGGAAGGGGGGTTTGGTGCTAGCGGGGTGTAAAATACGGTATTCATTATCAATAGTGCTATTGCTATCAGTATTTGTATTGCCCCATTTGTAGTGCAAACTAATGTTCATTGTCATTTCTGTATTATTAATATTTACTTCACTAACTTTATTTGCTATCACTTTTACCATCATAGTTGTACATATCGTATTTGCTGATGTTGTTTTGTTGTTGTTGTTGCTCTGTCTTATCCCCTTCTTGTCCCTGAAATTTCCCCCTCTGACTTCTCTCCGGCCATTTAATAAAGTCAGATACAAAAAAAAGAAAAGTAACTTACACTTCTCTTTTGTAAAGTAAATCTGCACAGCAAATATGGGCATCTACTGAACATCAATCGATTAGATTTGCCTGAGTAGCCGGACAGGTAAAAAAAAAAAAAAATAGAAGTATTATATTGGAGACACAAAAAGTATTTTTCTTTCAACAAGATGAATAAATATTAAAGTTTTACTTTTTTTTTGTTTTTTTGCAGGTGTTTTTCCCGCTCCGACCACCTGGCGCTGCACATGAAGCGCCACATCTAAGGCGGCGTTGGCGTGGAAGGCCCTGCGGGATGAATCGGGCGGATGTTTCCTGACCTGTGCGACAAAGGCGAGGCCGGGGGCGTCCCCCCCCTGCCCTTCGTGAGGGGGGGGGGGGATCATGGCGTTCCATTGAGTGGAAAAGCAGGAAGGAAGAGAAGAAGTCAAGGCAGGCTATCATTTGCACCGTGCTCAGTGCCTCGCTGTGGAGACGGCTCTTGAATGATGTAGTGAGGACGGGAAGAAACTCTTCTGTATGGCTTTTTTACCCCCCCACCCCCCACCCACCATGGAGGATTATGGGGGAGTTGTAGGTGTGTGGGGGGGGTGCGTGTGTTTGGACTGTGATGGATGCCTGCCATGGAGCGTGCATGCGGACGTGCGCGTGAATGCCGTCTATTGTCTGCGAATGAATGCAGAGAGAAAGCAGAGGTGAAAGGGGCTTGTTTGTTTGTTTGCAACGAAAAAAGTGTGCCCCCTGTGACCTGGAGGTGGAACTACAGCTCCTTGCTAATTTAGAAAAAGAACAACAAAAAAAAGAATGAGGCGAAAGGTGTTTTTTTTTTGTTTTTTTGTTTTTTTTTAAGTGCAGCTAATAAATGTGCAATGTATAACATAGCCTGTCTGAAAAGATACACACTATAAAGCTCATTTTGTCGTCCGCGCCGTGACGCAAACTACGTACACTCGCAGCGACGCCACTACCTTTTCTTGTTTTTTTAACTTGCTTGTTTGGCACGCGTTTCCATGACAACCACCGCTGCAAACGTCTGAGAACGACTGCGACGTCACAACTCGGCTGTAAATAGACGGGAGCTTGCACATGTAAGTCACACCAAACAACTCGCAATTCGATTCAAACTGATTCTCGCAATATATTATTCGGTATAAAACATTGTCAAACAGGTTACTGATTATTAAGAGTGCTGAGTAAGCACGAATATCAGCTAAAAAAACATGTTTTTATTAATTGAATAATCAATCCATCATTTTCAAGATTTGATTTTATTTTTTTTTTAAGCCATTAATAATTGTCAAGAATCGATAAAAAAAAAAAAAATTGGATTAAGAATCACGATTCCGGTGTAAGTATTTGAACGCATGTTTAAAAAACAAAGCATCACCTTCACAAAATAAGGCACTTAAGACAAATCTCCAAATGAAAAACAAATGTTCCTGTAGGCAAGAGTCGTCGCCGTCTTAACTCTCGGTGATGTATTTTTTCCTAATCTTTTTTTTTTTTTTTTTTTCTTTGGCAGCATGCTAACTACTACTCGTAGACTTGGTTACTTTGTACTACTTAGTACACGTTCTCACTGAGCATAATTGGCCTGTGAAATACTCAGTGTTTATATAGCATCCGTACAACTTTTTACATGGAAAATAATCAGAAGTGTCCTAACTTTTTCCACTAAAAGGCCATGTGCTGAAAAGCCCAAACATGCAGGGGCCATTTTTGATATTTTTTTATTTATTAGAAAAAAAATTTGAAAAAAAAAAGAATGTTTTTTTTTAAACATATTTTAAATATTTAAAGACAAAACTTTGTGTTTTAGGTGACAAAGTGCATTGTTATTCATGTCCAAATTAAGCTTCTTTTTTTTTGCTCTTTTTTTCCCCTACATTCTGAATGCCATACCGTTCTTTATTTTATTTCGACAATATGCCGACAAAACTTATGCTGTTGTCTGCCTCGTTTTAGGGCAAAAATTGATGGACTAAACCCGTGACAGAAGATCCCGTATTTATTCATCTGTGGGTGTTCTCATACTATCACCATAATTGATCAAAAATATGACCTAATTTTTACCATAGTCCTCATGATGACAGTTTTCTTTTCCGACATTTTTTTGTCGTAACGACTAAACCCGGGGTGTCAAACGTACGGCCCGCGGGCTTGATCCTGTAAAGACGTCAACTTTCCAAATCAATCGAGCGATGAATTCAATACATCAAAATATAACTGACCAGTGAGCATAAAAACGTTGTGACTATCCCTATTAAAAACAAACATTTGACGACATTCCCTTCAGTAATTACCCGTAAAAACATTACATACCTATTCCTCAATTCATGTATGCCTACTATTATATTCATATATATCAAAAGGTGGTCTGTTGGAGTGGAAGTCTGTAACTGACCTCATGTTGTGCTTCTTCTGACATCAAACTTGTAAAGACGGAACCAACAGTACTTAGTTGCAACCACTGGTTGCAACTAAGTACTTCACTCCATTTGAGCTCCATTGCCTTTGTTAATTAAAGTTAAAGTACCAATGATTGTCACACACACACTAGGTGTGGTGAAATTCGTCCTCTGCATTTGACCCATCCCCTTGATCACCCCCTGGGAGGTGAGGGGAGCGGTGAGCAGCAGCGGTGCCGCGCCCGGGAATCATTTTTGGTGATTTAACCCCCAATTCCAACCCTTGATGCTGAGTGCCAAGCAGGGAGGTAATGGGTCCCATTTTTAAAGTCTTTGGTAAGACTTGGCCGGGGTTTGAACTCACAACCTACTCGCCGGTGTTTGAACTCACAACCTACCGATCTCATTATTCGATTAACTAATAGTATAAATCAATATCGGGGCATATCATGTACATGTATCATATAAATGCATGTAGTTTACTTGATTATTTTCAACTAATAAGTCAATAGCGCAAACCTGTGGTAGTAGAGGCAGACGTGACCTATACCGGGTTTTATCCGGTCCGCGGGAAGAGTTTTTTAGTATAAAAAAATTAGCTGAAATTTTTGAAGGAAAGAAACTGCAGTTCTAAATGTGTCCCACTAGATGTCACAATAGCAATTATTTGTATCTCTGTAGATCATGGGTGTCAAACTCTGGCCCGCGGGCCAAATTTGGCCCACCGTGTAATTTCATTTGGCCCCTTGAGGCAATATCAAATTAACATTACAGCTGGCCCGCCATTTTTTACACTTGCCAACCCTCCCGATTTTTCTGGGAGATTCCCGGAGTTCAGTGCCGCTCCCGAAAATCTCCCGGGGCAACCATTCTCCCAAATTTCTCCCAATTTCCACTCGGACAACAATATTGGGGGCGTGCCTTAAAGGTACTGCCTTTGGCGTCCTCTACAACCTGTCGTCACGTTCGCTTTTCCACCATACAAACAGCGTGCCGGCCCAGTCACATAATATATGGGGCTTTTACACACACATAAGTGAATTCAAGGCATACTTGATCAACATCCATACAGGTCACACTGAGGGTGGCCATATAAACAACTTTAACACTGTTACAAATATGCGCCACACCGTGAACCCGTACCAAACAAGAATGACAAACACATTTTGGGAGAACATCCGCACCGTAACACAACATAAACGCAACAGAACAAATACCCAGAAACCCTTTCAGCACTAACTCATCCGTGACGCTACAATGTACGTTGATATTTACCTCAGAAGGCTGCAAATAGAAAAGAGGCATTCACTTTTATTTAAATTTTATTTGACATGCCATTGATATTTTTTAATTATTATTATTATTTTAAACTCGATTTTGCATGTAACTATAAAGTTATATAAGCCTTGCTTGTTCAATATTCAATTAAAAGGTTAATTTGCTCAACTTTGGCCCGCGGCTTTGTTCAGTTTTAAATTTTGGCCCACTCTGTATTTGAGTTTGACACCCCTGCTGTAGATGATGCTACATATGTACAAAAAAATAAATAAAGCACACTAGTCGAGGAAAATGAGCAAACTACATACATTTTGATATCATTTTTTTAATCATTATGAATTGCAAATTAACACTAATTCATGTCATTTATTCGGAAAGTATAAATGACGACAAACAAAGATAGAATACTATTAACCGCAACATGTAAGTGGAAAAAAAACAACAACATTATGATTCGTACATTTTCAGAATGTGCTTGTTCTATTTTTAAACAAAAGAAAACAATCCGACGTCTTTATTTTTAAGTTATCGTGCCGTGATTTTACCACTCAGGAGTAGATTTTTCCCCGTTTGACACCCCTGGACAGTAACGCACACCAAACGATTTTTTTATCGTGCAATTACATAATGACTCTCCGAAAATTGTATCACCGTTTACAGGCGGACCTTTTCATTCATAACGCATCATTGCTTGTAACACAAAAAATTTACGTCGCCAACTAGTGGCCCGGCATGCATACTACACTCCTCTTTTCATAGTTTTGTCAAAAGTCGGGCAAACCTTTTCCCATGTGAGAATGTCGTGCAAAAAACGGTCGATAGGAGAGGTTGGATGGAGGAGGAGTGGGTTCTTCAAGGCCCACCGAGCAGCTACCCTCATCTTGTGGAGGAAGACGTACGTCTGGGGAATACCACTTAACTTTCCTTGGCGAGTGTCCCTCATGGCGGCTTCTTTTTTTTTTTTTTTTTTAATTTGTTGTTTGTGTTGTAAATGCACTGTTGACCTTACTGATGCCTTACATAAGTGGCCTTGTCCTCTTCTACACACACACGGAATAGCTTTACGGCGTACATTTCCACCTCCCCCGTCACATTAAAATAACGACAATAATGACGTGTTTTGTAATGAGTTTTTTTTGTTTCTTGGAGTCAACGTTAAAGCAGGTTCACTACCGTGTAGTGAACGTCGTGGTGGTCGTCCCGCGCGGGGATTTATCAATAAGGTGTGAGTCAGCGTCTCGGCCGCCAGACGACAAGCTCGACGGGTTTAAAAGCGCCGACGCAAAGAACGCGGCGACAGGCCGCCTTCTTGTCACACAAGGAGGCCATTGTTTGCTTTTTTTTAATTTTATTATTTTATTTTTTTTTTTACACTAAGAGCTTTTATAACGAGGGCCTCCATTTTCAAAGGGGACCAAAAAAAACGTATGATGATGATAATAATAATAATAAAATTGCTTGTGTTTCATCTTTCGAATAAAAAGACTTAGAACTGTTCCGGAGGCTAGAATATTCTAGTTGTTTTTTTATTTTATTTTATTTTTTTATTTGCCATTTGACTTGTCTGTGTCAAACATGCCAGAAGCTTCCTTTCCTCTTTGTTGCCATAACGATGTGTGTCATTTATGTATGAATGTATTTTCTATGGGAAAGTCCATAAAGAAGCTTTTATTGGATCCATGTGACTCTTTTTTTCTTTCTTTCTTTTTTTCTGTGGTTCTCATGCGGCCGACGTCGGGCCAAAAGCAACAGGAAGTCTTTGTTTAATGGATGCTCACTCCCGCAGGCCAGTGAGCATTATTCCCTGCGGTGGTTAGCCGTCAGAACAGCGGCGTGGTGGCAGACAAACACGACAACTTATTATATACTTAAATGTAAGCTTTGTATTGACCAACATGTAGCTGCTAACTTGTAGCTATGTGAAGTTGCTAACATGTAGCTGCTAACTTGTAGCTATGTGAAGTTGCTAACATGTAGCTTTGTGAATTTGGTAACATGTAGCTTTGGGAATATGCTAGGTTGTATCTTCCGGAATTTTCTAACATGTAGCTGCTACCTTGTAGCTTTGTGAATGTTCTAACATGTAGCTTTGTGAATTTGCTAACATGTAGCTGCTAACTTGTACCTTTCGGAGTTTGCTAACATGTAGCTGCTAACTTGTAGCTATGTGAAGTTACTAACTTGTAGTTGTTAACTTGTAGCTACATGAATTTGCTAATATGTAGCTGCTAACTTGTAGCTTTGTGAATTTTCTAACTTTTGGCTTTCGGAATTTGTTAACATGTCGCTGCTATTTCGTAGCTATAATAATTTGCTGACATGTAGCTGTTAACTTGTAGCTATTTGGATGTGCTAACTTGTAACAGTGTGAATTTGCTAACATGTAGCTGCTAACTTGTAGCTATGTGAAGTTGCTAACATGTAGCTTTGTGAATTTGGTAACATGTAGCTTTGGGAATATGCTAGGTTGTATCTTCCGGAATTTTCTAACATGTAGCTGCTACCTTGCAGCTTTGTGAATGTTCTAACATGTAGCTTTGTGAATTTGCTAACATGTAGCTGCTAACTTGTACCTTTCGGAATTTGCTAACATGTAGCTGCTAGCTTGTAGCTATGTGAAGTTGCTAACTTGTAGTTGTTAACTTGTAGCTACATGAATTTGCTAATGTGTAGCTGCTAACTTGTAGCTTTGTGAATTTTCTAACTTTTAGCTTTCGGAATTTGTTAACATGTCGCTGCTATTTCGTAGCTATAATAATTTGCTGACATGTAGCTGTTAACTTGTAGCTTTGTGAATTTGCTAACATGTAGTTCCTAACTTGTAGCTATTTGGATTTGTTAAATTGTAGCAGTGTGAATTTTCTAACATTTAGCTGCTAATTTGTAGCTTTGTGAATTAGCTAACGTGTAGCTCCTAATTTGTAGCTTTGTGAATTTGCTAACATGTAACTGCTAACTTGTAGCTTTGTGAATTTGCTAACATGTAGCTTTTTGAATATGCTAACATGTAGCTTTGTGAATTTGGTAACATGTAGCTGCTAACTTGTAGCTTCCGGAATTTTCTAACATGTAGCTGCTACATTGTAGCTTTGTGAATTTTTTAACATGTAGCTTTGTGAATTTGCTAACATGTAGCTGCTAACTTGTACCTTTCGGAGTTTGCTAACATGTAGCTGCTAACTTGTAGCTATGTGAAGTTGCTAACTTGTAGTTGTTAACTTGTAGCTACATGAATTTGCTAATATGTAGCTGCTAACTTGTAGCTTTGTGAATTTTCTAACTTTTGGCTTTCGGAATTTGTTAACATGTCGCTGCTATTTCGTAGCTATAATAATTTGCTGACATGTAGCTGTTAACTTGTAGCTATTTGGATGTGCTAACTTGTAACAGTGTGAATTTGCTAACATGTAGCTGCTAACTTGTAGCTTTGTGAAGTTGCTAACATGTAGCTGCTAACTTGTAGCTATGTGAAGTTGCTAACATGTAGCTTTGTGAATTTGGTAACATGTAGCTTTGGGAATATGCTAGGTTGTATCTTCCGGAATTTTCTAACATGTAGCTGCTACCTTGCAGCTTTGTGAATGTTCTAACATGTAGCTTTGTGAATTTGCTAACATGTAGCTGCTAACTTGTACCTTTCGGAGTTTGCTAACATGTAGCTGCTAGCTTGTAGCTATGTGAAGTTGCTAACTTGTAGTTGTTAACTTGTAGCTACATGAATTTGCTAATGTGTAGCTGCTAACTTGTAGCTTTGTGAATTTTCTAACTTGTAGCTTTCGGAATTTGCTAACATGTAGCTGCTATTTCGTAGCTATATGAATTTGCTGACATGTAGCTGTTAACTTGTAGCTTTGTGAATTTGCTAACATGTAGTTCCTAACTTGTAGCTATTTGGATTTGTTAAATTGTAGCAGTGTGAATTTGCTAACATTTAGCTGCTAACTTGTAGTTTTGTGAATTTGCTAACATGCAGATGCTAATTTGTAGCTTTGTGAATTAGCTAACGTGTAGCTCCTAATTTGTTGCTTTGTGAATTTGCTAACATGTAACTGCTAACTTGTAGCTTTGTGAATTTGGTAACATGTAGCTTTGGGAATATGCTAACATGTAGCTTTGTGAATTTGGTAACATGTAGCTGCTAACTTGTAGCTTCCGGAATTTTCTAACATGTAGCTGCTACCTTGTAGCTTTGTGAATGTTCTAACATGTAGCTTTGTGAATTTGCTAACATGTAGCTGCTAACTTGTACCTTTCGGAGTTTGCTAACATGTAGCTGCTAACTTGTAGCTATGTGAAGTTACTAACTTGTAGTTGTTAACTTGTAGCTACATGAATTTGCTAATATGTATCTGCTAACTTGTAGCTTTGTGAATTTTCTAACTTTTGGCTTTCGGAATTTGTTAACATGTCGCTGCTATTTCGTAGCTATAATAATTTGCTGACATGTAGCTGTTAACTTGTAGCTTTGTGAATTTGCTAACATGTAGTTCCTAACTTGTAGCTATTTGGATTTGTTAAATTGTAGCAGTGTGAATTTGCTAACATTTAGCTGCTAATTTGTAGCTTTGTGAATTAGCTAACGTGTAGCTCCTAATTTGTTGCTTTGTGAATTTGCTAACATGTAACTGCTAACTTGTAGCTTTGTGAATTTGCTAACATGTAGCTTTTTGAATATGCTAACATGTAGCTTTGTGAATTTGGTAACATGTAGCTGCTAACTTGTAGCTTCCGGAATTTTCTAACATGTAGCTGCTACATTGTAGCTTTGTGAATTTTTTAACATGTAGCTTTGTGAATTTGCTAACATGTAGCTGCTAACTTGTAGCTTTCGGAATTTGCTAACATGTAGCTGCTAACTTGTAGCTATGTGAAGTTGCTAACTTGTAGTTGTTAACTTGTAGCTACATAAATTTGCTAATGTGTAGCTGCTAACTTGTAGCTTTGTGAATTTTCTAACTTGTAGCTTTCGGAATTTGCTAACATGTAGCTGCTATTTCGTAGCTATATGAATTTGCTGACATGTAGCTGTTAACTTGTAGCTTTGTGAATTTGCTAACATGTAGTTCCTAACTTGTAGCTATTTGGATGTGCTAACTTGTAACAGTGTGAATTTGCTAACATGTAGCTCCTAAATTGTAGTTTTGTGAATTTGCTAACATGTAGATGCTAATTTGTAGCTTTGTGAATTTGCTAACATGTAACTGCACATTTTTTAGCTGTGTGAATTTGCTAACACGTAGCTTTGTGAATTTGCTAACATGTACTGCTAACTTGTAGCTTTGTGAATTTGTTGACATGTAGCTCCTAACTTGTAGCTTTGTTAATTTGCTAATATGTAGCTTTGTGAATTTGCTAACTTGTAGTTATGTGAATTTAGCTAACATGTAGCTGCTAATCTGTAGCTTTGTGAATTTGCTAACTTGTAGCTTTGTTATTTTGCTAACATGTAGCTGCTAACTTGTTACTTTCGGAATTTGCTAACAAATTCATTTGCCGTTAACTTGTAGCTTTCGTAATTTGCTAACATGTAGCTGCTAACTTTTAGCTTTGTGAATTTGCTTTCGTGTAGCTGCTAACGTGTCGCTTTGTGAATTTACTAACGTGTAGCTGCTAATGTGTAGCTATGTGAAGTCGCTAACATGTAGCTGATAATGTGTAGCTATGTGAATTTGCTACATGTAGCTGCTAACTTGTAGCTCTGTGATTTTGCTATCATGTAGCTGCTAACTTGTAGCTTTGTGAAGTTGCTATCATGTAGCTGCTAACTTGTAGCTTTGTGAATTTGCTAACATGTAGCTGCTAACTGTAGCTTTGTGATGTTGCTAACATGTAGCTGCTAACTTGTAGCTTTCTGAATTTGCTAACATGTAGCTGCTAACTTGTAGCTTTGTGATATTGCGTACATGTAGCTGCTAACTTGTAGCTTTGTGAAGTTGCTAACTTATAGCTTTGTGAATTTGCGAACATGTTACTGCTGCCATACAAAGATGAGATGTTACTATGTAGCTACCAACATGCTTATGTTCTCATTTAGCAGCCATTCCAAAATCGGGACGCTATCACGTTTGCTAATGTAATGCTTGCAACATGTAGCTGTTATCGTGTGATAACGTAGTACAGTTTAGTCATGTTCCTAGCTCAAACCTACTAATCTATCTAGTAGGTTAGAATCCCAGACTGTAAACTCACTGTCTAGCACTGCTCTTCATGGAGTGGCGTTTACTTACCGTACCAGCTGGCATCTATTACTGTAGCATGTCAGTATGTTAACATCTCCAATTAGCTGTCATGTATTAACGGACATTAAAATGCTATCATGATGCAGCTATCAAGTACCAATGCCAAGCTGCCAACATGTAGCTGCTATCACATGCACAGTAGTTGCCTAAATATACATGTTAACTTATTATCTGCAACAGTACCACTGGCTAGTATTAGATGAGATTGTTAAGTATGAAAATTAACCGTTTTTTTAATGAAAGAAACTGCTGTTCTAAATGTGTCCACTGGATGTCGCAATAGCAATTATTTGTATCTTTGTAGATAATGCTACCTATGTACAAAATAGACCACATGGTGTTAGTGCACCAGTCGAGGAAAATGATCAAACTTTGTAAATAACATCCTTTAATTAGATTTTGATGTATATATTTTTAAAGGCCTACTGAAACCCACTACTACCGACCACGCAGTCTGATAGTTTATATTTCAATGATGAAATATTAACATTGCAACACATGCCAATACGGCCTTTTTAGTTTACTTAATTGCAATTTCAAATTTCCCGCGAGGTATCCTGTTCAAAACGTCGCGTGACGTCACTGGTGGTAGCGGACATGTTCACCCAGCACTGACCACGGCTAAAAGTAGTCTGTTTTTATCGCATAATTGCACAGTATTCTGGACATCTGTGTTGCTGAATCTTTTGCAATTAGTTCAATTAATAATGGAGACTACAAAGAAGAAAGATGTAGGTTGAAAGCTGTGTATTGCAACACAAACACAGCCAGTATTTCTTTGTTTGTTGTGAAGCTTTAATATGGAACAGAGTGGTCAAGCAAACATGGTTCTTTACCACATGTCAACCGGCAGGTTTCGGTGAGAAAATTGTGCTAATAAATCGTCTCTTACCGTAAACATGAGCGGACCTTGCGTCCTCCTGCAGCTGCGGAATATTATCTCCTCCCACCAGAGACACTGGCGGTCACCACACACCCCTCCGACTTTCAGGTACAATATAATCTCTCTAAAACACGAGTAACACAATAAGAAAATAAGGGATTTTCCAGAATTATCCTAGTAAATGTGTCTAATGTGTCTAATAACATCTGAATCGCTCCCACTGCCCTCGTCTTTTTTTTTTTCTAGTCCTTCACTCTCACTATCCTCATCCACAAAATTAATGGGGAAATTGTCGCTTTCTCGGTCTGAATCCCTCTCGTTGCTGGTGGCTATGATTGTAAACAATGTGAGGATGTGAGGAGCTCCAGAACACGTGACGTCAGGCGTACATCGTCTACTACTTCCAGTACAGGCAAGGCTTTTTTATGAGCGACTAAAAGTTGTGACCTTTATCATCGATGTTCTCTACTAAATCATTTCAGCAAAAATATGGCAATATCGCGAAATGATCAAGTATGACACATAGAATGGACCTGCTATCCCCGTTTAAATAACAACATTTCATTTCAGTAGGCCTTTAATCTTGATAGGTTGAAAATGAACACTATATTTTTTCAGAAAATATAAATAACGACAAATAAAAATAGAATACTATTTACCGCAACATGTAAGTGTAAAAAAAACAACATGATTTTCACAATTTCAGAATGTGCTCAATCTATATTTAAAGAAAACAATCTGAAGTTGTCTTTATTTTTAAGTTATCGTGGCGTGATTTTTACCAGTCCGGCCCATTTGGGAGTACATTTTTCTCCATGTGAACCCCCCCATCTAAAATGAGTTTGACACCCTTGATCTATACAGTCAAATAGCAGTCCGGCACATAAATGCTTGGACACCCTAATATAGCTGCTGACATGTACCTGATGCTAATGTGCTAACCACGCCGATGCCTAAATGAAATGCTAACAGCGATAACTCACCAGGATAGAACCAGATGCTATCAATTACGGTTTTGTCTAGTCTTGAATATAGAATAGAATGGAATAGAATGAACTTTATTGTCATTATATTTGCATATAACGAGATGAAAGACTCCAACTTAAAGTGCGGTAGTGGGAACAAATATGGGGTGAAATAAATGACATAAGAGGTAATAAAGGAAAAACTAACAATTGAAATAAACAGACTACTATCCAATAAAAATTATAAGAAATTATGTACAATATACAAAACACTATAGAAGTACAAAATACAAATACTGTACAATATACAGAGCAAGACAGTAGTACCGAAGTAATAAATAATACTATAGCTACAGTGAAACTAGTCTCCATTTAAAAAGGTGCTGCAGCCATGAGTCACATGACCTGGGTCCTAAAGGTGATCCAGGTGGACCGCTGTTACCAGAACTACTAGTTAGTCCAGTTCTCGCAGTATATAAAAAAAAGAAAAAGAAAAGAAAAGACACTCCCAGTGTGCTTTATATTTGCTTTCAGACGGGTTGAGTGTTTTATTGTGGGAATTCTCTAAGGCAGGCCTGGGCAATTATTTTGATTCGGGGGCCACATTTAGAGAAGAAAATATGTCTGAGGGGCCGGAATATTTATTTTTCAGAACACTTATACAAAACCTCACAATAATGTCTGATTGAATGCTAAAAACCTTATGACAGAACGCGTTAAAAAACATAATGGAATATTACATTTTTCTATGAAGGATAAAACACTGAATATTGACAAAGTATGAAAGTCGCACCCCCTGTTGATCGACATATTTTACAATCAAGTGAAATGCAACAAAAATGCAACAGAAAGTGAAATAGGGTACAAAATAAACCCGCCTACAATCTGCTATATCACTAAGTTTTACAACTTTCTTGAGAAAATCTCCTTCCGCGTCTGTGGAAACGCTTCCCGCCCACACTGCTTGGTGTCTCATCTGAGCTGCTGTGACGTACATCACCATGGTAACTAATTGCATGACCATAGCAACCAATTAGATTACCATAGTAACAATTTAGATGACCATAGTAACTGGTATATCATGCAAAAGTGCAGATTCCAACCATTAAAATACTTTGAACAGTTGAAGACTTACGGTCATTAGAAAACATGACTGCACATCATAATAGCAGCTACATTTTCCATCTTAAACATCTAAAAATACTATTTGGGAATATCCGGAGGGCCTGATTGAAAAGCTTAACAAGCCGCATGTGGCCGCCGGGCCTTAATTTGCCCAGGTCTGGTCTAAAGTCTAATTATTATTCAGCCCCACTTGTCCGACTTCCCCCACATTTTTCCAACCATTCCACCTTAAAAATGTTTAGCACATGGATGACACGTACGTTAGCATTGTTTTTTATATTCCACAAAAGGGACAAGCGGTAGAAAATAAATGGATGGATGGATTCCCACATTTGCAGGAATTCCAATTTTTTTCGGGACCATTTTTTCCCCATTCAGAAAGAATGGGATTTTTTTTTTTTTTAACTTCCTCATCTCACACATTTTTCAACAGTTTTTTATTGAATCCAAGGTCAAAATGCTTCTCGCTAACGTTAGCTGAGTTAGCTAATGTTAGCAGAGCTGCCAAACCTCACGCTTTGTGTGTGAAAGTCACGCAATTTAACACTTTCTCATGCTACGCTTACATTTCCCATTCACTACTCTATATATATTTTTGTTTAATAATAATACATTTTGGTCCTTGCAGCTTGCCGTACTTTATCGATCAATCAATCAATCAGTTTATTTAAAGTATATTGCCCTAAATCACGAGTGTCTCAAAGGGCTGCACAAGCCACAACGACATCCTAGGCTCTGATCCCACATCAGGGCAAGGAAAAACTCAACCCACCTTTAATCAACCGTGATTGGTTGATCGAGAAATGAAATGAAAAACAAAACAACCGTTCATGTTCATGAGCCAGTCATAGATTTGGTTCAGTCTTTTGAGTATATTTGATACTGTAACACACCAAGTACCACCTCAAAACACTCGGTCCTCCAAGTACCACCGTAATGACCAACATTAAAATACAGTTGCGTAGTAAGCCTAAGTACTTATTAAAAACAAGGCAGAGGTTTTTAATAAACAAGAAATTTCATATGTTAGGCCGCTGTAACATTACACAGGGTTTGAATATAGGAAAAATAATTAAGTGATAATTTGGCGTACCACTAGATAGAGCCCCAAAACCACTAGTGGTACACATACCACAATTTGAGAGTCACTGCTCTAAAATCTAACAATGTAGAACACGTAATAATACTAAGAATAACATTAATTTACAGTTATAATGATCATTACAAAAAAATTTACGCACATTTTGTCTCCTACCAAGTTATTTTTCTTCTGTATTGTGTCCATTGTAATCAATTATGCAAACTACCAACTTCTACCAACTTTTGTGACGGTCAATAGCTGGTACTTGACACATGTAAATATTTAGCATGTTAGCCTTAACATGACAGGTTTTTTTTTATTTTTAGCTATTTTTGCAGGTATAAGCTTCATTGTATGCTAACGTTAGCCTGTAAGCATGCTAAATTTGGTATTCTACTTTTTGGGGCTAAATATTCAGACATACGCCTCACAGTTATATACTTAGGCACTTGACACAAGCTAACTGTTGAGTTATAGTAGTGTTACCTGACACTATCAGGCTAATGTGCTAACTGTCACCATTTCAGTTTGGCTCCTGCTTTGCAACATACATACATTTGTTTATTTTAGCAACCATTCAACTCAGTATAGACACACGAGGTGTCAAGGCTTGTCTCTAAGGTAATTTTTTAAGGTAGTTTCTGTGGAGGGTTAGTGAGCTCACATGAGGATCACTTCGACAAAACGGTTAGCATGCTGAATTTTAGTATGCTAGCTTTTTGGCAAACCTTTAGATATGTTGGTCAGTGACACATGCTTTGGTTTTAGCATGTTAACTTTAGCATGTTAGCTTCTTTAGCTATGTTTCAAGGTCTACACCACAGATATAGTCTGATGCACACTAACTGCTAGCACGCTGACTTTAGCATACTAGCTTCCTTGCTGAATTTGCAGATGTACATCTCACATATTTTGGTACTTGACTTAGCATAACTGTTAGCATGCTAACGTTTGCATGTAAGCATGCGAAGATACCATGAATTGATTAACGTGGACCCCAACTTAAACAAGTTGAAAAACTTATTCGGGTGTTACCATTTAGTGGTCAATTGTACGGAATATGTACTGTACTGTGCAATCTACTGATAAAAGTATCAATCAATCAATCAATCAATCAATCAAAAAAATAAACATGCAAGATTTTTTGGGGCTAATTTTGCAGATGTATACTTCGAAGTCATATTTCAGCACTTGACGCATGCTTACTGTTAGCATGCTAACATTTATATGGTAGCATTTAAGATATTTTTGAAGATATACACCTCAGAGTCATACATATACCGTATTTCCTTGAATTGCTGAAGGGCATATAGTATGCGCCTGCCTTGAATTACTGCCGGGTCAAACTCGCTTCACAAAATAATTAGCGCATGCTTAGTATTACCGCCTGGTCAAACTCGTGACGTCACGAGTGACACTTCCCCTGTCATCATTTTAAAAATGGAGGGGGCTGATTTCAATACCGGTAATTTGGAAGAAGATTAAGAGCTATTCAGCAGGATTTAAGGTCCAAGCTTACATCACACTCAATTTTTTACTGCATGCCTTTGGTAAGTGCCGCAGTGAGAAGAGGTTTTAAAATAATTAGCACCCCGGCGGCAATTCAAGGCAATACGGTGTGCTAATTGACACATACAAACTGATACGTCATATTTTTTGTTACCTGGCATTATCTGGCTAGCATGCTAACTGTTAGCATTTCAGTTTGGCTTCAGCTTTTATGCTTCAGGTTTTGTAGTTTATTGTGGTATTGATACAGTGTTACCGTGGCAACCATTCCGCTCAGTATGGACACTCAAGGTGTCAACATAGCTCCTGTGTCATGTCGGTCACTGAAGTATCGGGACACAGTATTTTGATAAGACGTACTTTCTCCAACGTTGCAGGAATGTTTGCCTACTACAATAAATGTCTTCCAGACGTTGATGAAGAGCTCTGTGGGTCCAAGTGGGCCGTCCGTCTCCTGCAGACCAGACAGCGTAGGTGTCTCTTGATGAATGGACGTTCTTTCCAGACAGTTCCACAGCGGCCACACCAAGCGGGCCGTTAAGTCCTCGTGGTGCACTTTGACTTTTGATTGAGGAATGTTCTCTTCGTATTTAGCGTAAGGTTACGTAACGCAGCAGGTGTGGTCGCATACCTGAAAGCATGCCGGAATGTTCTCTGACAAGACGGCCCGATCACAGAGGAAGCCTATATGTTAGTTTATGAAGTTAATGTAGGTTAAAGATAATTGTTTCTAACCATCAATCTCACTGATATTTCTTTTTTAGTTCTGTTCCAGGGGTTCTCTTAAGTCACCATATTATTAAAGGCCTACTAAAATGAGATGTTCTTATTTAAACGGGGATAGCAGGTCCATTCTATGTGTCATACTTGATCATTTCGCGATGTTGCCATATTTTTGCTGAAAGGATTTAGTAGAGAACATCCACGATAAAGTTTGCAACTTTTGGTGCTGATAAAAAAAAGCCTTGCCTGTACCGGAAGTAGCAGACGATGTGCGCGTGACTTCACTGGTTGTGGAGCTCGTCACATCCGAACATTGTTTACAATCATGGCCACCAGTAGCGAGAGCGATTCGGACCGAGAAAGCGACAATATCCCTATTAATTTGAGCGAGGATGAAAGATTCGTGGATGAGAAAAGTGCGAGTGAAGGACTAGGAAAACAAAAAAAAGACTATACAGTGGGAGGGACTAACAGTAATGTTTACTATACTTGATCATTTCGCGATGTTGCCATATTTTTGCTGAAAGGATTTAGTAGAGAACATCCACGATAAAGTTTGCAACTTTTGGTGCTGATAAAAAAAAGCCTTGCCTGTACCGGAAGTAGCAGACGATGTGCGCGTGACTTCACTGGTTGTGGAGCTCGTCACATCCGAACATTGTTTACAATCATGGCCACCAGTAGCGAGAGCGATTCGGACCGAGAAAGCGACAATATCCCTATTAATTTGAGCGAGGATGAAAGATTCGTGGATGAGAAAAGTGCGAGTGTAGGACTAGGAAAACAAAAAAAAGACTATACAGTGGGAGGGACTAACAGTAATGTTTACTATACTTGATCATTTCGCGATGTTGCCATATTTTTGCTGAAAGGATTTAGTAGAGAACATCCACGATAAAGTTTGCAACTTTTGGTGCTGATAAAAAAAAGCCTTGCCTGTACCGGAAGTAGCAGACGATGTGCGCGTGACTTCACTGGTTGTGGAGCTCGTCACAACCGAACATTGTTTACAATCATGGCCACCAGTAGCGAGAGCGATTCGGACCGAGAAAGCGACAATTTCCCTATTAATTTGAGCGAGGATGAAAGATTCGTGGATGAGAAAAGTGCGAGTGAAGGACTAGGAAAACAAAAAAAAGACTATACAGTGGGAGGGACTAACAGTAATGTTTACTATTAGAAACTGACTGTTTTGTTGCAGACCTTGATCCAACAAGGCAGATAAACAGCAACACGTAGTAAGCCCACTGTGTTAGCTCGGTGGATAGCTATCTATCTAGAACATGGTTGTTGTCGGCCATACTGGTCCCGACAGAACACAACAATCTCAAGCGATGGACGACAACAGCAGCATGTTTAACAACAAACACAAGCACCGTCATCGGGTGACATACAGATCTTTTACACATGAAATGTTTTTTTTATTCTCGCTTCTTCTTGTTTGGAAAAATACAGTTTCCAAGTGTGTTGTGTCAACCGGCGATGTTTGTGTTCATTGACAACACTTGTTTGAAAACGATCGGACGTCATTGAACGCTGCTCTGCCGTGTTTAAACTGACACTTCCTGGCCGCTGACACGACTGTAAATGTCAATGTTTGTCACTAAAATGTCATTATTGACGGCTGGCGTGTGCGGAAGGTCACGTCGGGGCCTGTTTAAAAGGCACAAAGTGACGCTCATTGACTTCTGTTTTTTTTTTGAAAAAACAACAAACAAGCAAACACACCACAATGGCCCCTACATCTCATTGCCATGGCAACCGCTTTCCCTTTACAGCCTGTGGGAGTTTTTTTTTTTTTTTTCGTCTAATTTCACAGTGTGTGGATATCTCTATTCCGTAATTACAATGCCATCCATTCTCATTTTGCCACGCAGCCAATGCAGCCTCTCTGTACACTCACACACACACACACACACACACACACACACACACACACACACACACACACACACACACACACACACACACACACGTGAAAACATCACGCTCCAAATCCAATTATGGTCCTCCAGCCTGCTAACTTTTTCCACAGTCCATCATTGGACAATCATCGCTGCTTTCAATCATGTGTCTACAAAATACACAAATACAAAGCGAACAACACCCAAAGTGTCCTGATTATAAAGCGACCAAGACGCAACAACTTTTTGCCGCGTAGTGACGAGTCAAACCTTAGGAGGCTGTCATGCCAAATTTCTTCCCCCCACAAAAACCTTCCCCCCGGAAGACATTTGGCGTTAATGCTTGAAGGACCCCAATGAGGGTGGAAGGACCTTAAAGCAGCCCACTCAGCTGCCTGTTTTAAAAGCATTATAATTGGCTTGATTGTCATTGGTGAAAAATAACGGTGAGAAAAAAATATTAGCATTCCAGCATGCTAACCTTTCAATCTATTTTTGCTTCGCTAATTTTGCAGCTGTAACCCTTAAGAGTCATATAACTTGGTATTGTTCCGCTCTCATTGGGGTCCTTCAGGCATTGGAGGGGCTTCCGGGGGGAAGAAATTTGGCGTGACAAGGCGCTATCGGCCAAAATTCCAGCTTGTTAGCGTGTTTTTTTAAACCACTCCGTTTGCTGATATTTCTTAGCATTTTCTATATTGTTATTGCTGTAAACTTTGGTCGAATAAAAACAAGACACGTTCGCTAAACGCCAGGTGATCCAGGTCGTCCCCTGGTTGCTGTTAACGGGGGGAAAAATACATATTTTTCAGGATAAATTACTGCATACTGGCCAACCCTCCCCTATTTCTGGGAGACTCCCGAGTTTCAGTGCCCCTCCCGAAAATCTCCCAGAACAACAATTCTCATGAATTTCTCTCGATTTACAGCCAGACCTGAGTAAGGACAGCCTGTCGTCATGTCCGCCTTTCCTCCTTATAAACAGCGTGCCGGCCCAGTCACGTTATAAAATCTACGGATTTTGGAGAGTGCACAACATGAAGGAGACTAATATATATGTCTCTGTTATCCATAGGTTTATCTATAACCCATAAAGTAGGCAGGTACAGAGCTATTTCTCAGCGTGTGTTTATTCCAGCCGGCACGTTGATACACTGACACACAACATCCGGAATCCTGTCATGCATTACTTCAAAACTACGGCAAGTAGTAATGTAAAAAAAAATAGATAAATAGTGCTTTATTAAAGTGACAGAGAATAGAACGAGGATGGACAATTCAACCCTAAACTCACTCCTTTCCTGCAAATTAAATGACACAGATGCTGCCCATACCTATGCTCCTTCAAAGGCTTTGCTACTGGCTGCAAAGCATTGCACTTTCAAATACAACAATGAGTAGAGAGGAGTGTAATGTGTGTGTACATGTGTAGAAAAATGAACACTGAAATTCAAGTATTTCATATATATATATATATATATATATATATATATATATATATATATATATATATGTATATATATGATAATGTTAGAATTCTAGCTATTGTCAATACTTGGATTAAAAAGTGGTTGTTTTCCCAAGATTCAAGTGAACCTGGACCGGATATGGCATGAAGGTAAAGACATCTTTTATTTTAACTGTATAACTGCACCAAAAAAAGGCAAACAAAAGGCGCGTACAATGGCGATACAAAAACTTGGCTGTGAAAAACAAAACTCGCACTAAGGCAACGCTATGAACATAAGACAAAAACTTGCACTGTGGCATAAATAACGAGAAAACTTACTTGGAACGGAACGAGAACGGGACATGGATTACAAGGTGCTTAGCAGGTGATCGAGGGTGATGTTGCCCGAATGAAAAACAGAAACGGACCGCTTAAATAGCAGTGACATAATCATTGAAAACAGGTGCGAGACATGAGAACAGGTGAAAACTAATGAGTTGCTATGGTAACAAAACAAACCAGGAAGTGCAAAAACAGGAACTGGGTGATCAAAAAACAAAACATAATCACACAGACATGACAGCTATAAATATACTCCTCCCCCTTAAACCCGCCCACCCACCCACAATCACCCAAATTCGGAGGTCTCAAGGTTGGCAAGTATGAATTACTGATGCTAACAAACATCAAACAGTCTTAAGAAAGAGATGTAAGATTGCCATGGCAACTGACTTTAAAGGCGACATGTGGGGTCGCAACTTTAAAAGGAAGTTTGCAAAATTATGAAAGGAAAATATTTGGCAGCGTGATCTTGTTTGAAACAATTTGAATGCTCAATTTACCGTTGACGCGTTTAGGTCGTTCATTACCGTGGAAAGTGTCCGACTTTGACTACACTGAAAAAAGTCAGTGTTTAATAACAACAACAAAAAATACAAAAATGAGGGGTATTTTATTTGAACTAAGCAATATTATCTGCCAATAGAACAAGAAAATGTTGGCTTGTCACGACTTTCCAAAACAAGTAAAATTAAAGCTGCAAGCAGCGTTGGTCGGGTCCGCCTTTGGCCGCTGCCGCCGTGTCCCGAGTCCCGAGTCCCGATCTTAGTCAGACCTACATAGAAGTTTTTGTTGCATCACTCTATGACATTCCTAACAGAATTTACAAGCAGTTTTGTCAGTTTTTATTCCTAGGGGGAGCTAGAGCACAATGTTCATTTTTGGGGTTTGTTTTTTTATTGGATGGCAATTTTCACCAGTCCTGATGTGTGTGTAAAATTTGGTGAGTTTTGAAGCATGTTAAGGGGGTCAAATTATAGATTGGCGTTTCTGGATGTTGTTGATAAATGGCTTTCGCTTGGCATAGTATAGCTTTAACTGGCACTTTGAAGCATTTTAAGGGGGTCAAATATCAGTTCAAAGAGGCAAAAAAGGCATTTTTAGCAAACATTTTGTTTTGAAGGAGTTTTTGTCAACTTCCTGTTGATTTTAGGTATAGAAGTGTTTAATGGAAATGTAGGTCTAAGTCAGACCTACATAGAGGTTTTTGTTTCATGTCCCTGCGACATTCCTAACGGAAGTTACAAGCAGTTTTGTCTGGAAAAAGGTGACGGCTTTTTACAAAACTTTTATTTTGAAGGGAAAATTAGCTAACCTCAATAAACCCATAAAATACCTTAAAAGAAGTATATTCTCACTAATAACAAGTGCACTTTTGCTCAATATGTTGAAAAAATATTCTTAAATAAGTAAATTCTGGTGCCATTATCTTGACACAATGATATGCGCTTTTTTCATGCTTGAAGTAAGAAATGTATTACTTTAAAAAAGTAGTTTTATACTTGTTAGTGTTGATGACAGCTTTGCAACAGTTGATATTCTAGTTTCAAGCATGTTTTCTGCGATGAGGTGGTGACTTCACTGCAAAACTGATATCTAAGTAAGATTAAATATCTCAAATAAGGGTGATATTTGCTTATTTTCTGTCTGATAAGATAATTCTTCTCACTAAGCAGATTTTATCTTAGAGTGTTTTACTTGTTTTAAGGGTTTTGGTCCTAAATAATCTCAGTAAGATATTACAGCTTGTTGCTGAGATGTGATGACCTATATTGAGTAAAACATGCTTTAACTAGAATATCATCAACACTTACAAGTATAAAACTACTTTTTTAAAGTAATCATTTCTCATTTCAAACATGAAAAAAAAATCCTGATGCCGATCGCATATCATTATGTCAAGATAATGGCACTTGCATTTACTTCATTTAAGAATATTTTTCAACCTATTGAGCAAAAAGGTCTCATTTTTATTTCTACCAAGAAAAGTGCACTTGTTATTAGTGAGAATATACTTATTTAAGCTATTTTTGGGTTCATAGAGGTTAGCTAATTTTACTTGTTTTGGAAAGTCTTGACAAGCCAAATTTTCTTGTTTTATTGGCAGATAATTTTGCTTAGTTCAAATAAAATACCCCTTATTTTTGTTTTGTTTTTTCTTGTTTTTGAACACTGACTTTTTGAAGTGCAATGGTTCAGCACCCCAACTGACAAATTATTTTTCCGCTGTCACGTTCTAATCGTATCCCAAGTAGGGTGGCAAAATTCCGGGAATATTCAAAGTTGGAAACTTTAATGGGAAATTAAAGGGAATAAACATTGAATGCAACATGCTAGATCTTGCAGCATGATTAATAGCTAAAACAACCTGATTTAATGAAAATTCAGTAGAATTTCAACCCTGTACTGTGCATTCCTCCATCACATGTGCAGATCATTCCCAGCATGCTACACACTACAGCAGGGCTATTGAGGCCACACTAGTATTTGAGCCCGATGACTTATAAAAAGTTCTACAGGAGCGTAATTTAAGAATATTTTTCAACATATTGAACCAAAAAGGTCTCATTTTGTTTTTTCTACCAAGAAAAGTGCACTTGTTATTAGTGAGAATCTACTTATTTTAAGGTATTTTGGGGTTCATTGAGGTTAGCTAATTTTACTTGTTTTGGAAAGTCTTGACAAGCCAAAATTTCTTGTTCTATTGGCAGATCATTTTGCTAAGTTCAAGTGAAATACCCCTCATTTTTGTATTTTTTTTGTTTGTTTTTGAACACTGACTTTTTGCAGTGCAGTGGTTCAGCACCCCAAATGACATATAATTTTTCCGCTGTCACCTTCTAATCTTACCCCAAGTAGAGTGGCAAAATTCCGGAAATATTCAAAGTTGGAAACTTTAATGGGAAATTAATGGGAATAAACATTGAATGCAACATGCTAGATCTTGCAGCATGATTAATAGCTAAAACAACCTGATTTAATGCAAATTCAGTAGAATTTCTACCCTATACTGTGCATTCCTCCATCACATGTGCAGTGTATTCCTCCATCACATGCACAGATAATTCCCAGCATTCTACACACTACAGCAAGGCTATTGAGGCCACACTAGTATTTGAGCCCAATGACTTATAAAGAGTTTTACGGGAGATTAATTTAAGAATATTTTTCAACATATTGAACCAAAAAGGTCTCATTTTGTTTTTTCTACCTAGAAAAGTGCACTTGTTATTAGTGAGAATATACTTATTTTAAGGCATTTTGGGGTTCATTGAGGTTAGCTAATTTTACTTGTTTTGGAAAGTCTTGACAAGCCAAATTTTCTTGTTTTATTGGCATATAATTTTGCTTAGTTCAAAAAAATACCCCTCATTTTTGTTTAGTTTTTTTCTTGTTTTTGAACACTGACTTTTTGCAGTGCAGTGGTTCAGCACCCCAACTGACAAATGATTTTTCCGCTGTCACGTTCTAATCGTACCCCAAGTAGGGTGGCAAAATTCCGGGAATATTCAAAGTTGGAAACTTTAATGGGAAATTGATGGGAATAAACATTGAATGCAACATGCTAGATATTGCAGCAGGATTAATAGCTAAAACAACCTGATTTAATGCAAATTCAGTAGAATTTCAACCCTGTACTGTGCATTCCTCCATCACATGTGCAGTGTATTCCTCCATCACATGGACAGATAATTCCCAGCATGCTACACACTACAGCAGAAATATTGAGGCCACACTAGTATTTGAGCCCAATGACTTATAAAAAGTTCTACAGGAGCGTAATTTAAGAATATTTTTCAACATATTGAACCAAAATGGTCTCATTTTGTTTTTTCTACCAAGAAAAGTGCACTTGTTATTAGTGAGAATCTACTTATTTTAAGGTATTTTGGGGTTCATTGAGGTTAGCTAATTTTACTTGTTTTGGAAAGTCTTGACAAGCCAAAATTTCTTGTTCTATTGGCAGATCATTTTGCTAAGTTCAAGTGAAATACCCCTCATTTTTGTATTTTTTTTGTTTGTTTTTGAACACTGACTTTTTGCAGTGCAGTGGTTCAGCACCCCAAATGACATATAATTTTTCCGCTGTCACCTTCTAATCTTACCCCAAGTAGAGTGGCAAAATTCCGGAAATATTCAAAGTTGGAAACTTTAATGGGAAATTAATGGGAATAAACATTGAATGCAACATGCTAGATCTTGCAGCATGATTAATAGCTAAAACAACCTGATTTAATGCAAATTCAGTAGAATTTCTACCCTATACTGTGCATTCCTCCATCACATGTGCAGTGTATTCCTCCATCACATGCACAGATAATTCCCAGCATTCTACACACTACAGCAAGGCTATTGAGGCCACACTAGTATTTGAGCCCAATGACTTATAAAGAGTTTTACGGGAGATTAATTTAAGAATATTTTTCAACATATTGAACCAAAAAGGTCTCATTTTGTTTTTTCTACCTAGAAAAGTGCACTTGTTATTAGTGAGAATATACTTATTTTAAGGCATTTTGGGGTTCATTGAGGTTAGCTAATTTTACTTGTTTTGGAAAGTCTTGACAAGCCAAATTTTCTTGTTTTATTGGCAGATAATTTTGCTTAGTTCAAAAAAATACCCCTCATTTTTGTTTAGTTTTTTTCTTGTTTTTGAACACTGACTTTTTGCAGTGCAGTGGTTCAGCACCCCAACTGACAAATGATTTTTCCGCTGTCACGTTCTAATCGTACCCCAAGTAGGGTGGCAAAATTCCGGGAATATTCAAAGTTGGAAACTTTAATGGGAAATTGATGGGAATAAACATTGAATGCAACATGCTAGATATTGCAGCAGGATTAATAGCTAAAACAACCTGATTTAATGCAAATTCAGTAGAATTTCAACCCTGTACTGTGCATTCCTCCATCACATGTGCAGTGTATTCCTCCATCACATGGACAGATAATTCCCAGCATGCTACACACTACAGCAGAAATATTGAGGCCACACTAGTATTTGAGCCCAATGACTTATAAAAAGTTCTACAGGAGCGTAATTTAAGAATATTTTTCAACATATTGAACCAAAATGGTCTCATTTTGTTTTTTCTACCAAGAAAAGTGCACTTGTTATTAGTGAGAATCTACTTATTTTAAGGTATTTTGGGGTTCATTGAGGTTAGCTAATTTTACTTGTTTTGGAAAGTCTTGACAAGCCAAAATTTCTTGTTCTATTGGCAGATCATTTTGCTAAGTTCAAGTGAAATACCCCTCATTTTTGTATTTTTTTTGTTTGTTTTTGAACACTGACTTTTTGCAGTGCAGTGGTTCAGCACCCCAAATGACATATAATTTTTCCGCTGTCACCTTCTAATCTTACCCCAAGTAGAGTGGCAAAATTCCGGAAATATTCAAAGTTGGAAACTTTAATGGGAAATTAATGGGAATAAACATTGAATGCAACATGCTAGATCTTGCAGCATGATTAATAGCTAAAACAACCTGATTTAATGCAAATTCAGTAGAATTTCTACCCTATACTGTGCATTCCTCCATCACATGTGCAGTGTATTCCTCCATCACATGCACAGATAATTCCCAGCATTCTACACACTACAGCAAGGCTATTGAGGCCACACTAGTATTTGAGCCCAATGACTTATAAAGAGTTTTACGGGAGATTAATTTAAGAATATTTTTCAACATATTGAACCAAAAAGGTCTCATTTTGTTTTTTCTACCTAGAAAAGTGCACTTGTTATTAGTGAGAATATACTTATTTTAAGGCATTTTGGGGTTCATTGAGGTTAGCTAATTTTACTTGTTTTGGAAAGTCTTGACAAGCCAAATTTTCTTGTTTTATTGGCATATAATTTTGCTTAGTTCAAAAAAATACCCCTCATTTTTGTTTAGTTTTTTTCTTGTTTTTGAACACTGACTTTTTGCAGTGCAGTGGTTCAGCACCCCAACTGACAAATGATTTTTCCGCTGTCACGTTCTAATCGTACCCCAAGTAGGGTGGCAAAATTCCGGGAATATTCAAAGTTGGAAACTTTAATGGGAAATTGATGGGAATAAACATTGAATGCAACATGCTAGATATTGCAGCAGGATTAATAGCTAAAACAACCTGATTTAATGCAAATTCAGTAGAATTTCAACCCTGTACTGTGCATTCCTCCATCACATGTGCAGTGTATTCCTCCATCACATGGACAGATAATTCCCAGCATGCTACACACTACAGCAGAAATATTGAGGCCACACTAGTATTTGAGCCCAATGACTTATAAAAAGTTCTACAGGAGCGTAATTTAAGAATATTTTTCAACATATTGAACCAAAATGGTCTCATTTTGTTTTTTCTACCAAGAAAAGTGCACTTGTTATTAGTGAGAATATACTTATTTTAAGGTATTTTGGGGTTCATTGAGGTTAGCTAATTTTACTTGTTTTGGAAAGTCTTGACAAGCCAAAATTTCTTGTTCTATTGGCAGATCATTTTGCTAAGTTCAAACAAAATACCCCTCATTTTTGTATTTTTTTCCTTGTTTTTGAACACTGACTTTTTGCAGTGCAGTGGTTCAGCACCCCAACTGACAAATTATTTTTCCGCTGTCACGTTCTAATCGTACCCCAAGTAGAGTGGCAAAATTCCGGAAATATTCAAAGTTGGAAACTTTAATGGGAAATTAATGGGAATAAACATTGAATGCAACATGCTAGATCTTGCAGCATGATTAATAGCTAAAACAACCTGATTTAATGCAAATTCAGTAGAATTTCTACCCTATACTGTGCATTCCTCCATCACATGCACAGATAATTCCCAGCATTCTACACACTACAGCAAGGCTATTGAGGCCACACTAGTATTTGAGCCCAATGACTTATAAAGAGTTTTACGGGAGATTAATTTAAGAATATTTTTCAACATATTGAACCAAAAAGGTCTCATTTTGTTTTTTCTACCAAGAAAAGTGCACTTGTTATTAGTGAGAATATACTTATTCTAAGGTATTTTGGGGTTCATTGAGGTTAGCTAATTTTACTTGTTTTGGAAAGTCTTGACAAGCCAAATTTTCTTGTTCTATTTGCAGATAATTTTGCTTAGTTCAAGTGAAATACCCAAAATTTTTGTATATTTTTTTCTTGTTTTTGAACACTGACTATTTGCAGTGTTGTCCAGGGTGTACTCTGCCTCCCGCCCGAAACGCAGTTGAGATTGGCTCCAGCATTCCCCCGCGGCCCTGAAAGGGACAAGCGGTAGAAAATGGATGGATGGAAGCATGTTTTACTCAATATAGGTCATACAATCTCAGCTACAAGTTGTAATATCTTACTGAGATCATTCAGAACCAAAACCCTTAAAACAAGTAAAACACTCTAAGAAAAAATCTTCTTAGTGTGAAGAATTATCTAATCAGACAGAAAATTTGCAAATATCACCCTTATTTGATATATTTAATCTTAGATTTCAGTTTTTGCAGAGCAATGTTTGCCTATTGTACCCACGTGTAGACATTTTGATTGCAGAGCTCCGTTAAAGACATTATTTCGGGTGTGAGAACATTTAGTATGCGGCGTCTCAGCCCTGTGATGATGTCATGGCGTGTTGTGGCCTTCAAGGAGGAGGAAAATGTGGGCAAGGTCGTTGAAGAGTAAAATAGTTGTAGTGCAAACACGAACAAAGACGGGCTAATGTTGACATGTGGCGGCGGAGTTAGATCGGAAATGATGCCATAACTTTGATGTTTGCAGACATAGAGCTTGTGTTTTGATGATTTGCATGAAGATCGGTCAGGTTATAAATGTAACAATAAATTCTGGGCGATGTCAGACGTGTTTAAACAGCTTTCAGAGGAAACAAAACAAATATTGTTTCAGGACAAACTGTCTTGTCTGCTTGTTTGCGCTTTTATTAATGTGTTTTAAGACAAAAGATGTTCCTGTTTTGGATCAAATGACAGCAGCTATTGTGTGTGTGTGTGTGTGTTTGTGCAAATAACATGCTATCATGACACAACACCCAAATGTGTCGCTTATAGCCTCAATCTTCCTGTCACTAAGGATGACGATGGTGCGCACACACACACACACACACACACACACACACACACACACACACACACACACACACACACACACACACTTGTATTTGTTACCTTCTTGAGACCGGAGAAAGATGCCTCCCTCTTTGGCACCACCCTTTGTAGATATATAAAGATTTGCATTTACAATATTAATAATATTTACATACCACACAAATATAAAAAAGCCTGTTGTAAAAAATTAGTTGGAATTTCACAAGAGGTCACAATTTCCCCCCCAAAATTAAGAATTTTGGCATTATTCTAATAAAAGTTGTAATTTTACCCAATGCAAGTTAAAAAAAAACTAAACATTTGTGCTATGTTGTGATGAACGTTGGAGTTTTACTCAATAACAGTCGCAATTGTACAAGAAAAGCTTAACATTTTCACAATTTTATGAAAAGAGTTGTAATTTTACTCGACAAAAGTCACAATTTTAAAAGAAAACTTTTTGGCAATATTATAATATTCGGACGTTTTGGCAAAATTACGACAAAAGTCATCATTTCACACAAAAAATTGGCAATATTGTGATAAAAGTCGGAATTGTTTATGAAAAATGTCACCATTTTGCATTAAAAAGTAATAATTTTACACCAAAAAGTAATAATATTATGAGAAAATGTTGCAATATTACAGAATAAGAAAGAATGTGACAAATTGTTCCTAATTTTACAAGAAAAAAGTCGACACATTGTGAGAAAAAGACTGCTTTTGGTTAATTTATTTTGTTTATAATTTCTTTGTTTGTAATCCGTTTTCAATCTTCATTATTTACTTCAAGTTATTACCGTATGCCTCTATACAAATATTTTTTTTTTTTTTTTAAATAAAATTTTTACACACACTTGTTATTTCATATGTTGACCAGAGGGCGAGCACTTTTAAAACCAACACACAGTCAATTTGAAAAAATCCCTCATTTTTGGGACGACCCAAATTTTGATAGATTTCCCCATGATGAGAGTTGAAATTTTTCTCAATAACAGTTGCAATTTTACAAGAAAAGCTCAACATTTTTGCAATTTTATGAAAAGAGTTGTAATTTTACTCGACAAAAGTCACAATTTTAAAAGAAAACTTTTTGGCGACATTATAATATTTGGAATTTTTGGCAAAATTACGACAAAAGTCATCATTTCACGCAAAAAAAATGTCAATATTGTGATAAAAGTCGGAATTGTTTATGAAAAATGCCACCATTTTGCACTAAAAAGTAATAATTTTACATTAAAAAGTAATGATATGAGAAAATATTGCAATATTACTGAAACAGAAAGAATATGAGAAATAGTTCCTAATTTTTTAAGAAAAAAGTTGACACATTGGTGCTTTTGGTTCATTTGTTTTGTTTAGAATGTTGTGTTTGTAATTGGTTTTCAATCCTCATTATTTACTTCAAGTCATTAAAGTATGCCTCTATATACATATTTATTTTAATTTATTTATTTTTATAAAATTTTCACACACACACTTGTTATTTCATATGTTGACCAGAGGGGGAGCACTTTTCAAACCAACACACACTCAATTTGAAAAATCCTTCATTTTTGGGACCACCCAAATTTTGATGGATTCCACCACCAGTGGTGCAAATGATATCTCAATTTTTTAGTTTTTTGTAATGTGCTTAATGCCGATGACAAACGAGTCACGGACCACAGATGGCCCCTGTGCCGCACTTTGGCCACAGAGAATTTTCCCTCACCTAAAAAACTTTGTAGCATCATTGCGTTTTGCAGATAGACCAAAAATACACAAATTATATAAATAACCTTTCGAAATCAATAGATGCCTCTATGGACTGGACTCTCACTATTACGTTAGATCCACTATGGACTGGACTTTCACATTATTATGCTAGACCCACTCGACGTCCGTTTCATCCGGTCTCCCCTGGGGGGAGGGGGGGGTGGATGTCACCCACATCTGCGGTCCTCTTTGTCATCTCTATTTTCCCAGGATGCAAAGAAAAGTGACGGTACATGGCGTGAAGGTACATATATTTTTTTTATAATTACACTATAAAAGTGCAAACAAAAGGCGTGCACAAGGCGGAGACACAAAACTTAACACAGGGAACAAAACTAACACTAAGGCAGAACTATGGACAAACAACAAAAACACTTACGGTGACGAGAGCAGAGCAGCATGAACTATGACAATCGCATGGAGTCGTAAACATGGCATGAAGCAGAATGAACCGAGCATGAAACAATCAATGACGTCAGAACGACCAACTGAAAAACCAGGCTTAAATAAATATGTCATGATTGACAACAGGTGCGTGAGTCTCATGAGGACAGGTGGAAACTAATGGGTCGCCATGGTGACAAAACAAGGGAGTGAAAAAAACACAGGAACTAATGGAGTCTTGAAGTAACAGAACCTAACTAAACAAAACATGATTACAAGACATGACGCTCTCCAAGGTTTCTTGTAGTCATTTCACTTTGACGTCCCACTGGGTTGTGAGTATTTCCTTGTCCTTATATGGGCTCTGGACCGATGATGTTGTTGTGACTTGTGCAGCCCTTTGAGACACTTGTGATTTAGGGCTTGTGACATGTCTCCAGCCGCCATCGTGTGGAATGCTGTGACCGTCGATGCGAGACGCATTGTAGCAGGTTTGACTCTGGTTTATTATTTCAATAAACACATTTTCCTGCCTGTCGGTCGCGCCAATTTCTAGCGCGTCGTTTCTTCCTGCTCGTCGCGGCGCTCCTTTCGGTGGCCGGTCACTGCGTCTTCCGCGGGGGCTCGTCTTGTTCTGGGTTGCTTTCGTCGCTCTCATGGTCTTTGTTGCCGGTTGTTTCCTCTCCTTCTTCTGCCACGATTGCTCCTCCCTCTCCCCTTTAATGCTGCAGCAGAAGATGCAGGGATTGAGAGCGGGTGTGTTGTGTACGCACCTGACTCTGATGGCTGCAGTGTCGCTCCAGGCATGCCCCGCCTCTCCGTTCTGCTGCATGCTCCGCCTCCTGGCCGCCATCTTGGTCAGGACCGCTGTTTGTCCTCGCCCGCTGTCGGCTCGTCGGCTCCGTCTCTCCACAGGGCTCTATATATAAACATTGATTGATTGATACGGTAGTTCAAAGCAATCCTTGGTCATATAGTAACATTCTGACCTTCGACCGCAGAAATCCACCGGGTTACCATGAATTGATTAGCGTGGACCCCGACTTAAACAAGTTGAAAAACTTATTCGGGTGTTACCATTTGGTCAGTTGTACGGAATATGTACTGTACTGTGCAATCCACTAATATAAGTTTCAATCAATCAATCAATCTTGCTACGCCACAGTCAGGTCCTGCGGAGATGGTCGGACGGTTTCCAGCAGGAAGGTCCGAGGTCCGCCTGGCGCCGGTGCTCTTTATCGAGTTAGCCCCGTTCGCAATGGCGATTAGAAACAGGACCTGCGTGAATTTTCATTTAATATTTGGAGAAGCATGTCTGTGAACGCTGACCTTTCACCTCTGACACCCCCTCGGCGTGTTGACCTCTCGCCTCCTCCTCCTTCCACCTGAGGACCATTCACTTTGTTGTTGTTTACTAGTTATTAGGGCTGCGAATCTCTGGGTGTCCCACGATTCGATTCAATATCGATTCTTGGGGTCACGATTCGATAGTATAGGGATTTTTTCGATTCGATTCGATTCTCGATTCAAAAACGATATTTTTCCGATTCAAAAGGATTCTGTATTCATTCAATACATAGGATTTCAGCAGGATCTACCCCAGTCTGCTGACATGCTAGCAGAGTAGTAGATTTTTGTAGAAAGCTTTTATAATTGTAAAGGACAATGTTTTATCAACTGATGGCAATAAGGTAAATTTGTTTTAACTATTAAACGAACCAAAAATATGATTTATTTTATCTTTGTGAAAACATTGGACACAGTGTGTTGTCAAGCTTATGAGATGCGATGCAAGTGTAAGCCACTGTGACACTATTGTTCTTTTTATTTTTATTTTTATAAATGTCTAATGATAATGTCAATGAGGGATTTTTAATCGCTGCTATGCTGAAATTATAACTAATATTGATACTGTTGTTGATAATATTCATTTTTGTTTCACGACTTTTGGTTTGTTCTGTCTCGTGTTTGTGTCTCCTCAATTGCTCTGTTTATTGCAGTTCTGAGTTTTGCTGGGTCAGGTTTGGTTTTGGAATTGGATTGCATTGTTATGGTATTGCTGTGTAGTGGTTTGTTGGATCGATAAAAAAAAAAAAAAAAGAAAATATATTATTTTTTTTAAATCGATTTTTTAAAAATGAGAATCGATTCTGAATCGCACAACGTATTCGAATCGATTTTTTTCCCACACCCCTACTAGTTATTATCCACGGTGAAATATCATTTACTCTGTCAGCTATTACACATAGCTAAAATGTTTTGTACGGATAGTTTATCATATTTTGACTCTAAATATATTAAAAAGTCCCACCCCTCCCCCCCGCCCTCAACTTTGTTTTTTTACATGTGCGACACTTGCTGTAAAGAGTTTAGACGCCTCTGATTTACACAAAAAAACAATGTCGTCGCTGCGCTAACTTGCCTCCATTAAGCCAATCAGTAAATTGCTGCTTTGAATGCTCGATGATGACGAACCACGTTAAGAGCCGCCATCAGTCTATCGCTCTTATTTTGAAAGACAAACAGGATGTGTGGCGGCGGGTTGAGCGATGACAAAAGTGCATTAGCTGGGAGATAAAGATTAATTAGGCCGGCGGACGCTGGACGTGCTCGCCCCGCTTCAAATTCTTCATCAAGCGGTGCGGCGATAATTAGGACATTAGTCATTATTGATCAGTGTCACTTTAACAAACAGCTCTTAATGTCTGGACACAAACTGCAGCCAGGAGACATCTTTTTGTCCTGTGGACACACAAGGAATCTTCTGGAAGGATTCGCGCTTTTACAAAAAAATAAAATAAAATCATTACGTGCTGTGTGCGTGTTCAACAAAGACCTGTTGAAGGTGTAAACGTCCTCCTTTGTGGACAAGAAGCAACGTCCAATCGCGCGAGACCTAAAGTCAATTCCAATTAAGATTTAATTAATACCAATAAAGTCTATTTTACTGCTTAGTTTAATCTTTTTGTTGGGCCAGCACACTGCAAAAAGTCAGTGTTCAAAAACAAGAAAAAACAAAACAAAAATGAGGGGTATTTTATTTGAACTGCGTTAAATTATCTGCCCATAGAAGAAGAACATTTGGCTTGTCCAGACTTTCCAAAATAAGTAAAAGTAGCTAACCTCAATGAACCCAAAAATACCTTAAAATAAGTATATTCTCACTAATTACAAGTGCAAATAGAGACCTTTTTACTGGATATGTTGAAAAATATTCTTAAATTAAGTAACGTGGAGAGGCGGAGCCGGCAGTCCGACAGCGAGGCAGGGCACGCTGGCGGCGAGGAGGCGTGGACTGCGAGCAAGCAGCGAGGCGAGGCGCCCCGTAATCAACCCCGCAAATATTATCAGGTCCGTGGGTCGCCCAGCTGGGCACAATTTAAATCTCCTCTCGCACTGTATAAAAGGGCAGCGGCCGTAAACGCCGGGGGGAGAGACGGAGAGAGAAGGAGCTGGAAGGAAGCCGATGCTGAACGAGAGCGAGAGAGAGCCACAGGAAGACGAAGAGGCATGCGACTGAAAAGGTGGAGCGGCAGGGAAAGCAGTACACGGTAAGGCTGAAAAGTAACCCGTAGAGACTTTTTATTATTGAAAAATAAAAGAAAGTCTAACCTGCGCAACAATGTCCTTCCTTGGTGGTCCTGAGAACCCGCACAACAGGAAGAGACTGTCACAAGTAAATGCTAGTGCCATTATCTTGACATATTGATATGCTCTCGCCGTTACATTTCTTCTGGTGCCTATCTCAGCTACAATTGGGCGGAAGGTGGAGTACACCCTGGACAAGTCGCCGGGCCAACACAGATAGACAGACAACATTCACACTCACATTCACACACTAGGGACCATTTTAGTGTTGCCAATCAACCTATCCCCAGGTGCATGTCTTTGGAAGTGGGTGGAAGCTGGAGTACCTGGACGGAACCCAAGCAGTCATGGGGAGAACATGCAAACACCACATGAAAGATCCCGAGCCCGGGATTGAATCCAGAACTACTCAGGACCTTCGTATTGTGAGGCAGACGCACTAAACCCTCTACCATCGTGCTTCAGGAAACACAAAGCGAACAAACAAAGCGTGGACGGTCCCTCCTGTCAACCGTCTGCGTGTTCTAAATCCGTACACTGCAAAAACTAAAATCTAAATAAGATTAAATACCTCAAATAAGGGTGATAATTGCTTATTTTCTGTCTAAAAAAATAATTATTCTCACTAAGCAGATTTTATGTATGAGTCTTGTACTTGTTTTAAGTGTTTTGGTCGTAAATGATCTCAGTAAGATATTACAGCTTGTTGCTGAGATTTGATGACCTATATTGAGTAAAACATGCTTGAAACTAGAATATCAACCAATGCAGAGCTGTGTCATCAACACTCACAAGTATAAAACTGCTTTTTAAAAGTAATAATATCCTCATTCCAGCATGAAAAAAAAATCCTGATTTTGACACAATTGTGTCTCACAATTAAAACAGATGACAGCCAAATTGACTTTGCAGTTTTAATAGAAAATACATACTCATATAGTAGTACAGTTGGCACAGTACAATAAACTGACAGTTCATATTTAAACGTTTAACATTTGACATTTCAAACAATTTGGAACAGAAATAGTTCATGCCAATTTAGATCAATTCCTCCAAATCACAATTCAAAATTTTTGGGCCGGTGCTGTTATGATCCGCTGCCCGGATCATTCCATGTTCTAGTTTTGTTCCGTTTTTGTATCACATTCTGTTGTTTGATGTCCTTAGTTCCTGTTTTAGTCTGTTTCCATAGTAACGTATTATTTTCACCTGCCGTAGTTTCCAGACGCACACCGGTTTTGTTAATCACCACCCTTATTTAAGCCTGCCCTCTCTGTTCATTCACTCTCGCATCCTAATTTGTTTACACGCAACAAGTGACGACTTCTATGTTTCTACTCGCTAGCTTTCGCGCTACCCCTTGTTTATCTCTAGCTCTCATGCTAGTAGTTTTTGTTTTGCCTTTTGTGCCCTTGTGCCAGTTTTTCTGTTCATAGTTTTTTTATTTATTAATAAATCATTGTTTCTTACCGTACGCTGTGTTCGAGCCCGACTGCATCTTTGGAAGAACGAATCCGGCATCACCATACCCAGCAAGCGTTACAGGTGCTGTATATATGCGCACCTATTGACTGAAATAGCACGCACTTGGTGCGATGATGTCATGTTATCGATGGAAAAATGCATTTTAGACCGCCTGAGCAGCTAGGAGACTCCGAGAGTAACAAGTGGTTGCTTTGTTGCTTTTCCATTAAGAACAATAAATCAGTTTTTAGTATAAATTTGCTGGTTTCAAAAAATGTAATGCTGAGCGTATATCATTATGTCAAGATAACGGCACTTGCATTTACTTAATTTAAGAATATTTTTCAACATATTGCGCAAAAAGGTATTGTTTTTCGACTAGGAAAAGGGCACTTGTTATTAGTAAAAATATACTTATTTTAAGGTATTTTGGGGTTCATTGAAGTTAGCTAATTTGACCTGTATTGGAAAGTCTTGACAAACCACATTTTCTCTGTCTATTGGCAGATCATTTTGCTTACTGTATTTTCTTTAATTGCCGCCGGGACGCTAATTAATTTAAAACGTCTTCTCACTCCGGCGTTTACCAAAGGCATGCGGTAAAGGCCAGCATGCGCTAATCATTTTAAAACCTCCTCTCACTCCCGCGCTTACCAAAGGCATGCGGTAAATCTAGGCCTGCGCTTATAAATTTGAGTGTGATGTAAGGATACCATCATGAAATGCACATTTAATTTAAAAAACAAAACGTTTTTATGGTCTTATTTTTACTTCTAAATGGAGTCCATGCGCAACTCTTTCTGATCAAAAGCATTGATAACTTGTTTATAGAAGTCTTCCTTATCTTTCTTCAGTTTTAAAAGTCGCTCTGTCTCGATGGAGGTCTTCCTTTATTACCTCCTGCTTCGATTGAAGGTCCAGTTTAGAAAAATATTTTGTTTTATATATGTAATCCTCCATGTTAAAAGTGCAAGCGAGAGGAAATTATAAACGATCGCTGCTCACTCTTGCTGCTTCTTGTCACTTCTTCTGCAGCCGAGTAGTCGCAAAAAGGATCACTAGCGCCCTCTACCACCAGGAGGTGGGTGTCATTTAATGACTCATATTTGACACACGAAGCTACGGTATATTGATAAAACATAGCTGCTTACTGTTCTTTTTAGCATATTCAATAGCTTGGACCTTAAATCCTCCTGAATAGCTCTTAAAGGGGAACATTACCACCAGACCTATGTAAGCGTCAATATATACCCTGATGTTGCAGAAAAAAGACCATATATTTTTTTAACCGATTTCCGAACTCTAAATGGGTGAATTTTGTTGTATTAAACGCCTTTCTATTATTTGCTCTCGGAGCGATGACGTCACAACGTGACGTCACATAGGTAGTCAATCCGCCATTTTCTCAAACACATTACAAACACCAAGTCTAATCAGCTCTGTTATTTTCCGTTTTTTCGACTGTTTTCCGTACCTTGGAGACATCATGCCTCGTCGGTGTGTTGTCGGAGGGTGTAACAATACGATCAGGGACGGATTCAAGTTGATTTACGTGGAGTGTGCATTGATTAGCACGGCATGCTAATCGTTTGGTCTGCTCATTTTACCGGCGATGCTACGACAGACATGGCACAGAGATGTATCGATATACTGCGACACTCAAAGCAGATGCATTTCCAACGATAAAGTCAACAAAATCACAAAGGTGAGTTTTGTTGATGTTATTGATTTATGTGCTAATCAGACATATTTGGTCGCGGCATGACTGCCAGCTAATCAATGCCAGCATGCTATTTATGCTAGCTGTATGTACATTTTTAGCTATTTTTGCATCCAGCCTTTCCCTCCACCCATAATTAATGCCAAACAAACACTTACCAATCGACATATTTAAGTTGCTCCAGTGTCAAAAGATACGAATGTCCCTCGTTTGGTCTGCTACGACAGACATGGCACAGAGATGTATGGATACCCTGCGACACTCAATCGTTGGTTAGAAGGCGATCGCCGAATAGCTTCAATAGCTATTCGCTCAATAGATTCAGTTTCTTCTTCAATTTCATTTTCGCTATCCGTCTCCATATTCCAACCATGTATTTCAATACATGCGTAATCTGTTGAATCAATTAAGCCGCTGAAATCCGAGTCTGAATCTGAGCTAATGTCGCTATATCGTGCTGTTGGCATCACGAGACGACGTCACAAGAAAATGGACGGTGGATTTACAGATAGCGAAAATCAGGCACTTTAAAGCCTTTTTTCGGGATATTCCATGATGGGTAAAATTTGGAAAAAAACTTCGAAAAATAAGATAAGCCACCGAGAACTGATTTTCATTGGTTTTAACCCTTCTGAAATTGTGATAATGTTCCCCTTTAATCTTCTTCCCTTTTTGCGATTTAAAAAAAAAACATTAAAACATAAAAACATTAAAACTGCACGATCTTGTTAACCTCATTACTACTATTGTGGCTTACAAAGCTCATAACCACATACTGCCTGGGTGTTTACAAGTGATATTTAAACCCAGAGAGAATCCCTATGACCTCGGAGGTTCAGCTTTCTTTCAGAAAGCAAAAATAAGAACCAGCTTAAAAAGTAGATGTGTTTCTGTTAGAGGAGTTCAACCGTGGAACAGCTTGGATGATTCCTTAAAATGTTCCAGTTCCATTCACACATTTAAAAAACACTTTAAGACCAATGTCTTGAAAAAATATATCACTCTTGAATCAACATTGTAGTTAATACTATCATTAATGTTCATTAAAAATTAAACATGAGATATAAATATTAATAAAAGTACAATTGTTTATATATATTGTATATATAATTAGTGCAATGGTTGAATATGTACACAGGGATATTTCACATGCCTGTATTGTGTATAAAATTGAACTACGTTCATGTTGTTTATAATGTTGTTTATAATGTGTATTTATAATAAGATGTGCAAAGGACATTTTATAATTTTCGGAAGTTTATTTTGTACTTGAAATTGTTTATAGGGTTAGGCGCAATAAGTGTTTAACTTCAGCCTAAACCCTTTCGGTCTGCAACATTATTTATTTTCAATCTATGAATGTACAACTTTTTATTTTCAATCTATGAATTTACAACTGTTTGTTTGCTTTGTTGACCATTGACCGAAGAACAATAAACAAAATGATTGAAATCAGCCTCCTCCATTTTGAAAATGATGACATGTGAAGTGTCACTCGTGACGTGACGAGTTTGACCCGGGGGAAATCCTAGGCATATGCTAATTATTTTGCGAAACGAGTTTCACCCGGCGGAAATTCTAGACATGCGCTAATAAAAATAATATTTTGCGAAACGAGTTCGATCCGGCATTAATTCTAGGCAGGCGCATACTATATGCCCGGCGGCAATTCAAGGAAACACGGTAATTGAAATAAAATACCCCTCATTTTTATATATTCTTTTCTTGTTTTTGAACACTGACTTTTTGCAGTACGCCGGCACATGAAATCACCGTCGTGGACCAGCGCCGTAATGACGTGCGCGGGACATTTCGCCGCCGGGGGCCCGGCGATCATCCTCTAAACGCCTCCGCCGCAGAGTGTCTCTGAGCACGTCCGTCCCGTTACGGCCGCAGAGTGAGTGCTCTCAGCACAATAACCGCCGCCCGTATCCGCTCAGACGGCGAGTACGTGATTGCCCGGGTGGACTCAAATGTCCGCCGCAATCGCCTCATCTCGCTCTACTGGGAGATTCATTTCGGGAAGAGCGGCCGCCAACACCCGCCAACGTGGACGATTATGGGACGGCATGGACCGACGTGGACTGACCATTACACTGCATCGTTATGGACGATTATGGATCAATAAGTGCCAACATGGACACATATTGCAGCTGGCATCAACCGCTGATTATTGATGACTTATTCTGTGCATTGCAGGAAAACAATCACACAAAAGTATAAAAAGAACAACAAAGTGACCATTCCTCTGATTCGCAGATCCAGCTGCCGACGGTAAAGGTGACATGCTTGGTCCCTCCTCCTGGGCCTCCTCCTCAGAGGATGATCAATGCTGTGACGTTTAAAGAAAAAAGCTTAAAGAGTTCATACATCAGCGGGCCGACTGGGGCCGGCCCACAAACACGTCGATAAATCTCTGCAACGATTTTGTGGTCCAGGAGGTATCAGCTCGCCTCTTGTTTGGTCTGCATGTTCTAGTTCCATCTAGGTGGAGGAAAACGTCTAATTAGACTCACTACACGTCTGAAATGGATGCTAAAAGGTTGGATTCAGGTCGCAACAAAATGACCGTTTGGGGGTTATTGATCTTGTGCGGTTTCCGATAAAAATCACGCACGAAGTAAATGAACCTAATTATGTACAAGGTTTGTCAGCAAAAGAGGAGGAATGTCATGAGGAAAAAAACTACAACATGTGTGCACAAGAACAAAATATGTGGAATTCAAATATGGAAGAATTGAATAAAGGAGTAATACAAAATACTAATAAGACACAATACACACAATATTTGGTAACACTTTAGTATGGGGAACACATTAATTAGTTGCTTATTCACATGCAGATTAGTAACATACTGGCTCTTAATTAGTCATTAAGTTCTTATAGCATTAGTATTATTAGTATTATAATTATTAACAAGTATTTATATAATTCACATGTGAATAATGCTGTATAATTGACTGTATTTATATTACTCACATGTGAATAATATAAATACTTAATAATTAACACATGAATAATGCTGTATAATCGACTGTATTTATATTACTCACATGTGAATAATATAAATACTTAATGATTAACACATGTGAACAATGCTGTATAATAGACTGTATTTATATTATTCACATGTGAATAATGCTGTATAATGGACTGAATTTATATTACTCACATGTGAATAATATAGATACTTAATAATTAACACATGTGAATAATGCTGTATAATAGACTGTATTTATATTACTCACATGTGAATAATATAAATACTTAATGATTAACACATGTGAACAATGCTGTATAATAGACTGTATTTATATTATTCACATGTGAATAATGCTGTATAATGGACTGAATTTATATTACTCACATGTGAATAATATAAATACTTAATGATTAACACATGTGAACAATGCTGTATAATAGACTGTATTTATATTATTCACATGTGAAAAATGCTGTATAATGGACTGTATTTATATTATTCACGTGTGAATAATGCTGTATAATAGACTGTATTTATATTATTTAGATGTGAATAATGATGTATAATGGACTGTATTTATATTACTCACATGTGAATAATATAAATACTTACTAATAATTAACACATGTAAATAATGCTGTATAAGAGACTGCATTTATATTATTCACATGTGAACAATGTTGAATAATAGACTGTATTTATATTACTCACATGTGAATAATATAAATACTTACTAATAATGAACACGTGAAGAATGCTGTATAATAGACTGCATTTATATTATTCACATGTGAATAATGCTGTATAATGGACTGTATTTATATTACTCACATGTGAATAATATAAATACTTAATGATTAACACATGTGAACAATGCTGTATAATAGACTGTATTTATATTTTTCACGTGTGAATAATGCTGTATAATTGACTGTATTTATATTATTTAGATGTGAATAATGATGTATAATCGACTGTTTTTATATTACTCACATGTGAATAATATAAATACTTACTAATAATTAACACATGTGAATAATGCTGTATAAGAGACTGCATTTATATTATTCACATGTGAACAATGTTGAATAATAGACTGTATTTATATTACTCACATGTGAATAATATAAATACTTACTAATAATGAACACATGTGAAGAATGCTGTATAATAGACTGTATTTATATTATTCACATGTGAATAATGCTGTATAATGGACTGTATTTATATTACTCACATGTGAATAATATAAATACTTAATGATTAACACATGTGAACAATGCTGTAGAATAGACTGTATTTATATTTTTCACGTGTAATAATGCTGTATAGTAGACTGTATTTATATTATTTAGATGTGAATAATGATGTATAATCGACTGTTTTTATATTACTCACATGTGAATAATATAAATACTTACTAATAATTAACACATGTGAATAATGCTGTATAAGAGACTGCATTTATATTATTCACATGTGAACAATGTTGAATAATAGACTGTATTTATATTACTCACATGTGAATAATATAAATACTTAATAATTAACACATGTGAATAATGCTGTATAATAGACTGTATTTATATTATTCACATGTGAATAATATAAATACTTAATGATTAACACATGTGAACAATGCTGTATAATAGACTGTATTTATATTATTCACATGTGAATAATGCTGTATAATGGACTGAATTTATATTACTCACATGTGAATAATATAAATACTTAATGATTAACACATGTGAACAATGCTGTATAATAGACCGTATTTATATCATTCACATGTGAAAAATGCTGTATAATGGACTGTATTTATATTATTCACGTGTGAATAATGCTGTATAATAGACTGTATTTATATTATTTAGATGTGAATAATGATGTATAATGGACTGTATTTATATTACTCACATGTGAATGATATAAATACTTACTAATAATTAACACATGTAAATAATGCTGTATAAGAGACTGCATTTATATTATTCACATGTGAACAATGTTGAATAATAGACTGTATTTATATTACTCACATGTGAATAATATAAATACTTAATGATTAACACATGTGAACAATGCTGTATAATATAGTATTTATATTATTCACATGTGAAAAATGCTGTATAATGGACTGTATTTATATTATTCACATGTGAATAATGCTGTATAAGAGACTGCATTTATATTATTCACATGTGAACAATGTTGAATAATAGACTGTATTTATATTACTCACATGTGAATAGTATAAATACTTACTAATAATGAACACATGTGAAGAATGCTGTATAATAGACTGTATTTATATTATTCACATGTGAATAATGCTGTATAATGGACTGTATTTATATTACTCACATGTGAATAATATAAATACTTAATGATTAACACGTGAACAATGCTGTATAATAGACTGTATTTATATTTTTCACGTGTGAATAATGCTGTATAATAGACTGTATTTATATTATTTAGATGTGAATAATGATGTATAATGGACTGTATTTATATTACTCACATGTGAATAATATAAATACTTACTAATAATTAACACATGTGAATAATGCTGTATAAGAGACTGCATTTATATTATTCACATGTGAACAATGTTGAATAATAGACTGTATTTATATTACTCACATGTGAATAATATAAATACTTACTAATAATGAACACGAGAAGAATGCTGTATAATAGATTGTATTAATATTATTTACATGTGAATAATACTGTATAATAGATTGTATTCATATTATCTACACGTGACTAATATATATATATATAATATATTTTAATATCAAAAAGTAAACACCACGTTTGTTTTACATTGCTTGTGTTTTTTTCATGTCACAAAAGGTACTACTGAAAAAAATCATTCATGTCACACATCATTTTGTTAATGTGTTATTGTGTATATTTAATATCTAATCAACATATTTTTGCTCAAACTCTTAATGGATCTACATGTACATATAAATGTACACAACTTAAAAACAACTAAAAAAAAAAAAACCTCCCTCTATGAAAATGTAAAAATGGAGATAAAGGCATCATCATCAATAAGCTGACAAGTTGATATTATTAAAGAATAAAAACATTTTTTAATTGTCTTTAGACATATGAATAATGTTTATCCATAGTATTTTTATTAGATATTACAAATGACATGATGGTATTACGTTCACACCCCAACAATGCTTTACCTATCAATCATTAACATGATTTTAATATTGATAACAATAATCTTAATTATTACTTTGACCATAATTGGCAGCCCTAGATCTCATACATAAACACTACTTTGATCTATATCATGGGTGTCAAACTCTGGCCCGCGGGCAAAATTTCATGTAATTTCATTTGGCCCTTGAGCCAATTTCCAATTAACATTAGAGTTGGCCCGCCGGTACACCGCATTCACCGCTAATATTCATACTTGCCAACCCTCTCAATTTTCCCGGGAGACTCCCGAATTTCAGTGCCCCTCGGGAAAATCTCACGGGGCAACAATTCTCCCAAATTTCTCCCGATTTCTACCCGGACAACAATATTGGGGGCGTGCCTTAAAGGCACTGCCTTTAGCGTCTTCTACAACCTGTCGTCATGTCCGGTTTTCCTCCTTACAAACAGCATGCCGGCGCCCATTCACATAATATATGCGGCTATTACACACACACAAGTGAATGCAAGGCATACTTATTCAAAAGCCATACAGGTCACACTGAGGGTGACCGTATAAACAACTTTAACACTGTTACAAATATGCGCCACACTGTGAACCCACACCAAGCAAGAGAACATCCGCACCGTAACACGACATGAACACAACAGTATAAATACCCAGAACCCCTTGCAGCACTAACTCTTCAGGGACGCTACAATATACACCGCTTGCTACCAACAACCGTGTGTCGCAAACTGAGCAGTAAAAAGGCCTGAATGGTTGATTTATTCATTGTGACTTTATTTTCAAATGTATTCGCCTGTGGAAAAAGTTAATGTTGATATTTACCTCAGAAGGCTGCAAATAAAAAAAGAGGCATTCAATTTTTCATTTAAATTTTTTTATATACCATTGATGTTTTTTAGTTTGTTTTTTTAAAGTTGATTCTGCACTATTAAGTTATATAAGCGTTGCTTTTTCCATATTCAGTGTTAAAGCAAATCAGTGTAGCAAACTGAGCAATAATTAAGTTTTTTTTTCATGCACTTTCTCTTGCTAATTCAAGGCTTGAATGTTCGATTCATTCATCCATCCATCCATCCATTCATTTTCTACCGCTTATTCCCTTTCGGGGTCGCGGGGGGCGTTGGCGACTATCTCACCTACAATCGGGCGGAAGGCGGGGTACACCCTGGACAAGTCGCCACTATTTTATTTTCAAATTCATTATTAGCCTGCGGAAAAAGTTTGTTTTGATATTTACCTCAGAAGGCTGCAAACAGAATAGAGGCATTCAATTTTTATTTAAATTTTATTTGATATGCCATTGATATTTCTTATTATTTGTATTATTTGCATGTCACTATAAAGTTATATAAGCCTTGCTTGTTCAATATTCAATGCAAAACTTGTTTGGGTCCCTATTAAAAGGTTCATTTGTCCAACCTTGGCCCGCGGCTTTGTTTAGTTTTAAATTTTGGCCCACTCTATTTGAGTTTGACACCCCTGATCTATATCGACAAAAAGTGCAATTACCTCTTGTGGCCATTAGGTGCCATCTCTCCTGCCTCAAAAGAAAATAATGTTTGCCATGGTGCCCTAAAACTGTGGTTCTCAAATGGGGGTACACGTACCCCTGGGGGTAGTTGAAGGTATGCCAAGGGGAATGTGATATTTTTTTTAAATATTCTAAAAATAGCAACAAATCAAAAATCCCTTATAAATATATCCATCCATCCATTGTCTACCGCTATTCCCTTTTGGGGTCGCGGGGGGCGCTGGCGCCTATCTCAGCTACAATCGGGCGGAAGGCAGGGTACACCCTGGACAAGTCGCCACCTCATCGCAGGGCCAACACAGATAGACAGACAACATTCCCACTCACATTCACACACTTATTGAATAATACTTCAACAAAATATGAATATTAGTTAATAAGTCTGTGAAAAGAAATGCAACAATGCAATATTCAGTGTTGACAGCTTGATTTTTTTGTGGACATGTTCCATAAATATTGATGTAAAAAAAGTATTTTTTTGTGAAGAAATGTTTAGAATTAAGTTGATGATTACTTCTTTGTTAGAAATCTTTATTTATAATTGAATCACTTGTTTATTTCTCAACACATTTTTAGTTATTCTTATACCTTTTTTTCCAAATAGTTCAAGAAAGACCACTATTTTGCACTGTTATACACTTTAATGAATCAGAAACTGACGAAATAGTGCTGTATTTTACTTCTTTAGCTCTTTTTTTGAACCAAAAATGCTTTGCTCTAATTAGGGGGTACTTGAATAAAAAAAAATGTTCACAGGGGGTACATCACTGAAAAAAGGTTGAGAAACCACTGCCCTAAAATATGAGGCCTTCTTTAAGGCAACACTTGCCTTGACCTTAAAAAGTAAAAACTCGAGGCCTGCAATATACATTCTTATAAATATAAAGCTTACGTTCTAGCTGAGTCCAGAACATTCGACAAGTGAACAACCGTGCTCAAACAAGTCATCGCACCTTTGTGTTCTTCCTGACCATCTGCGTCATCATGAAGTTGTGTGAAGGGGTGTACTTCAGGCTCGCGCCTGTGTCACGGACGTATAAATCATCTTTTAATTGCAAGCCAAAAGCCTTTCACGATTTGACGAACATAAAAAGTGAAGGAGTCGTTCTCTCCGAGCGCTGATTGCGTGGCGGCGGGCCAACAAACACAAGTGTTTTGTGGCAAATTGGAGCGGCGCGTTCAATGACGGACGCCGTGAAGGCTTGCTGGAGTGAAATGAATTGGCAGCGCATCAGAGCGGCGCGCTGGTCTTCAATCCTATTATGAGGATTCGAATCCGAAAGCAATTCTTCATAGACGCTAATTGACCTTCCTGCGAATCTGTTGAGTGTTCAACTCCAGTCCATTAGGGGGCAGCCATGCACGTTTCGAACTGGTTTGCAACTCATGAACCATCCATCCATTCATCCATTTTCTACCGCTTTTGGGGTCGCTGGAGCCTATACCAGCTGCATTCGGGCGGAAGGCGGGGTACACCCTGGACAAGTCGCCACCTCATCGCAGGGCCAACACAGATAGACAGACAACATTCACACTCACATTCACACACTAGGGCCAGTTTTAGTGTTGCTAATCAACCTATCCCCAGGTGCATGTCTTTGGAAGTGGGAGGAAGCCGGAGTACCCGAAGGGAACCCACGCAGTCACGGGGAGAACATGCAAACTCCACACAGAAAGATCCCGACCGAGCCCGGGATTGAACCCAGGACTACTCAGGACCTTCGTATTGTGAGGCATGAACCAATCAAGACTTCATTGTGGAAGTGGCTTCCTAGCGGTCCCACTGACAGACACTTCACAGGATCCAAGCGTGCAGGTTTGAACAAAGTTTTAAAGTTCATATGTTTTATGAACAATGTTTTCTCCAGACATTTCAGTCTCACCAATCTTTGTCCCTCTCTCCTCACGTCCGCTTACTGTTAAAGACTGCAGATGATTAGATTAACAACGTACCACCTCTGAAATCTAATCACCTGCCAGCTGTGTCTCGCCGTCAGCACATGCCCCGTTCTGCCCGATGGCGCTCCTCCTCAGTTCCATGGACAGCGGTGGTGACTTTTCTTCCTGCAAGCAGCGCTGACTACACGTCCCCCCCACATTAATATTTTCACCCTGTATTGTAACCCCATCACAGGGCATACTCTGAAACACACTTTTCTTTTTCCTGACGAGTTGCTATTAACCTACTAGTGTGTAGTCCTGTTTCTCATGTGTAAAGACTACAAAAATGGGACCCATTGCTTCCCTGATTGGCACTCAAGGGTTGGAATTTGGGGTTAAATCACCGAAATTATTCCCGAGCGTGGCCACCGCTACTGCTCACTGCTCCTCTCACCTCCCAGGGAGTGGAACAAGGGTATGGATCACATGCAGAGATTAATTTCACCACACCAAGTGTGTGTGTTTGACTATCAGTGATACTTTAACTTTAACTTTGATTGTGCATAGATGAAGGTGTGTGTTGCTGAGCCTGACCTGGACATAATCTGGACGGGACCTGGTTTTAAGTACCATTTAAACAATATAATTTCATTGACAACCAGGTCTTGTGAAGATAAGTTTATTTATTTATATTTTTAAATTAATCAATTAAAATAAGATCTATTAATTAAAAACATTGCCTTGAATAAGAAAGAAAGTAAAATAATATAAAAACAGTTATATAGAAACTAGTAATTAATGAAAATTTGTACAATTTATTGTTAAAGGTTAGTACTTCTAATACTTGGAAGACCCAGGACACGTTGGGAAGACTATGTCTCCCGGCTGGCCTGGGAATGCCTCGGGATTCCCCGGGAAGAGCCTGGGCTTCCCTGCTTAGGCTGCTGCCCCTGCGATCCAACCTCGGATAAGTGGAAGAAGATGGATGGATCGATGGATGGATGGTTTGTACTATTAGTGGACCAGCAGCATGAACAATCATGTATGCTTACAGACTGTATCCCTTGCAGACTGTATTGATGTACATAAATATATATATATATATATATATATGTATATAATTGATAGCTGTGGTCTCACACAAATAATAAATGAACCCACGCATCGCAACGGTAATACGATAGACCTAGTGCTTGTCAGGGATATCACCGTTTCCAAAGTTACGATACTCCCGTATACTAAAGTATTGTCCGATCATTACCTTATAAAATTCGAGGTTCAGATGCATGTTCGTCAAACTAATAATAATAATAACTGCTATAGCAGCCGCAACATTAATACGGCCACAACGACAACTCTTGCTGACCTACTGCCCTCGTTAATGGCACCATTCCCAAAGTATGTGGGCTCTATTGATAACCTCACTAACAACTTTAACGACGCCCTGCGCGAAACCATTGATAACATAGCACCGCTAAAGTTAAAAAAGGCTCCAAAAAAGCGCACCCCGTGGTTTACAGAAGAAACTAGAGCTCAGAAATTATTATGTAGAAAGCTGGAACGCAAATGGCGCACGACTAAACTTGAGGTGCACCGTCAAGCATGGAGTGATGGTTTAATAACTTATAAACGCATGCTTACCTTAGCTAAAGCTAAATATTACTCAAATCTCATCCACCGTAATAAAAACGATCCTAAATTTTTGTTTAGTACGGTAGCATCGCTAACCCAACAAGGGACTCCTTCCAGTAACCCAACCCACTCAGCTGATGACTTTATGCAATTCTTTAGTAAGAAAATTGAAGTCATTAGAAAGGAGATTAAAGACAATGCGTCCCAGCTACAACGGGGTTCTATTAACACTGACACGATTGTATATACGGCGGATACTGCCCTCCAAAATAGTTTCTCTCGTTTTGAGGAAATAACATTAGAGGAATTGTTACAACGTGTAAATGGAATAAAACAGACAACATGTTTACTTGACCCTCTTCCTGGGAAACTGATCAAGGAGCTCTTTGGATTATTAGGTCCATCAGTGCTAAATATTATAAACTTATCACTCTCCTCGGGCACTGTTCCCCTAGCATTCAAAAAAGCGGTTATTCATCCTCTTCTTAAAAGACCTAACCTCGATCCTGACCTCATGGTAAACTACCGACCGGTGTCTCACCTTCCCTTTATTTCAAAAATCCTCGAAAAAATTGTTGCGGAGCAGTTAAATGAACACTTAGCGTCTAACAATCTATGTGAAACCTTTCAATCCGGTTTCAGGGCAAATCACTCTACTGACACAGCCCTCGCAAAAATGACTAATGATCTATTGCTAACGATGGATTCTGATGCGTCATCTATGTTGCTGCTCCTCGATCTTAGCGCTGCTTTCAATACCGTCGATCATAATATTTTATTAGAACGTATCAAAACACGAATTGGTATGTCAGACTTAGCCCTGTCTTGGTTTAACTCTTATCTTACTGATAGGATGCAGTGTGTCTCCCATAACAATGTGACCTCGGACTACGTTAAGGTAACGTGTGGAGTTCCCCAGGGTTCGGTCCTTGGCCCTGTACTCTTCAGCATCTACATGCTGCCGCTAGGTGACATCATACGCAAATACGGTATTAGCTTTCACTGTTATGCTGATGACACCCAACTCTACATGCCCCTAAAGCTGACCAACACGCCGGATTGTAGTCAGCTGGAGGCGTGTCTTAATGAAATTAAACAATGGATGTCCGCTAACTTTTTGAAACTCAACGCCAAAAAAACGGAAATGCTGATTATCGGTCCTGCTAGACACCGAACTCTATTTAATAATACAACTCTAACATTTCAATCAATCAATCAATGTTTACTTATATAGCCCTAAATCACTAGTGTCTCAAAGGGCTGCACAAACCACCACGACATCCTCGGTAGGAAAACTCACACCCAGTGGGACGTCGGTGACAATGATGACTATGAGAACCTTAGAGAGGAGGAAAGCAATGGATGTCGAGCGGATCTAACATGATACTGAAAGTTCAATCCACAATGGATACAACACAGTCGCGAGAGTCCAGTCCAAAGAGGATCCAAGACACAGCAGCGAGAGTCCCGTTCACAGCGGAGCCAGCAGGAAACCATCCCAAGCGTAGGCGGACCAGCAGCGCAGAGATGTCCCCAGCAGATACACAGGCGACCAGTACATGGCCACCGGATCGGACCGGACCCCCTCCACACGGGAGAGTGGGACATATAAGAAAAAGAAAAGAAACGGCAGATCAACTGGTCTAAAAAGGGAGTCTATTTAAAGGCTAGAGTATACAAATGAGTTTTAAGGTGAGACTTAAATGCTTCTACTGAGGTGGCATCGCGAACTGTTACCGGGAGGGCATTCCAGAGTACTGGAGCCCGAACGGAAAACGCTCTATAGCCCGCAGACTTTTTTTGGGCTTTGGGAATCACTAATAAGCCGGAGTCCTTTGAACGCAGATTTCTTGCCGGGACATATGGTACAATACAATCGGCAAGATAAGATGGATTTAGACCGTGTAGTATTTTATACGTAAGTAGTAAAACCTTAAAGTCACATCTTAAGTGCACAGGAAGCCAGTGCAGGTGAGCCAGTACAGGCGTAATGTGATCAAACTTTCTTGTTCTTGTCAAAAGTCTAGCAGCCGCATTTTGTACCAACTGTAATCTTTTAATGCTAGACATGGGGAGACCCGAAAATAGTACGTTACAGTAGTCGAGGCGAGACGTAACAAACGCATGGATAATGATCTCAGCGTCTTTAGTGGACAGAATGGAGCGAATTTTAGCGATATTACGGAGATGAAAGAAGGCCGTTTTAGTAACGCTTTTAATGTGTGCCTCAAAGGAGCGAGTTGGGTCGAAGATAACACCCAGATTCTTTACCGTGTCGCCTTGTTTAATTGTTTGGTTGTCAAATGTTAGAGTTGTATTATTAAATAGAGTTCGGTGTCTAGCAGGACCGATAATCAGCATTTCCGTTTTTTTGGCGTTGAGTTGCAAAAAGTTAGCGGACATCCATTGTTTAATTTCATTAAGACATGCCTCCAGCTGACTACAATCCGGCGTGTTGGTCAGCTTTAGGGGCATGTAGAGTTGGGTGTCATCAGCATAACAGTGAAAGCTAATACCGTATTTGCGTATGATGTCACCTAGCGGCAGCATGTAGATGCTGAAGAGTGCAGGGCCAAGGACCGAACCCTGGGGAACTCCACACGTTACCTTAACGTAGTCCGAGGTCACATTGTTATGGGAGACACACTGCATCCTATCAGTAAGATAAGAGTTAAACCAAGACAGGGCTAAGTCTGACATACCAATTCGTGTTTTGATACGTTCTAATAAAATGTTATGATCGACGGTATCGAAAGCAGCGCTAAGATCGAGGAGCAGCAACATAGATGACGCATCAGAATCCATCGTTAGCAATAGATCATTAGTCATTTTTGCGAGGGCTGTCTCCGTGGAGTGATTTGCCCTGAAACCGGATTGAAAGGTTTCACATAGATTGTTAGACGCTAAGTGTTCATTTAACTGCTCCGCAACAATTTTTTCGAGGATTTTTGAAATAAAGGGAAGGTGAGACACCGGTCGGTAATTTACCATGAGGTCAGGATCGAGGTTAGGTCTTTTAAGAAGAGGATGAATAACCGCTTTTTTGAATGCTAGGGGAACAGTGCCCGAGGAGAGTGATAAGTTTATAATATTTAGCACTGATGGACCTAATAATACAAAGAGCTCCTTGATCAGTTTCCCAGGAAGAGGGTCAAGTAAACATGTTGTCTGTTTTATTCCATTTACACGTTGTAACAATTCCTCTAATGTTATTTCCTCAAAACGAGAGAAACTATTTTGGAGGGCAGTATCCGCCGTATATACAATCGTGTCAGTGTTAATAGAACCCCGTTGTAGCTGGGACGCATTGTCTTTAATCTCCTTTCTAATGACTTCAATTTTCTTACTAAAGAATTGCATAAAGTCATCAGCTGAGTGGGTTGAGCTACTGGAAGGAGTCCCTTGTTGGGTTAGCGATGCTACCGTACTAAACAAAAATTTAGGATCGTTTTTATTACGGTGGATGAGATTTGAGTAATATTTAGCTTTAGCTAAGGTAAGCATGCGTTTATAAGTTATTAAACCATCACTCCATGCTTGATGGTGCACCTCAAGTTTAGTCGTGCGCCATTTGCGTTCCAGCTTTCTACATAATAATTTCTGAGCTCTAGCTTCTTCTGTAAACCACGGGGTGCGCTTTTTTGGAGCCTTTTTTAACTTTAGCGGTGCTATGTTATCAATGGTTTCGCGCAGGGCGTCGTTAAAGTTGTTAGTGAGGTTATCAATAGAGCCCACATACTTTGGGAATGGTGCCATTACCGAGGGCAGTAGGTCAGCAAGAGTTGTCGTTGTGGCCGTATTAATGTTGCGGCTGCTATAGCAGTTATTATTATTATTAGTTTGACGAACATGCGTCTGAACCTCGAATTTTATAAGGTAATGATCAGACAATACTTTAGTATACGGGAGTATCGTAACTTTGGAAACGGTGATGCCCCTGACAAGCACTAGGTCTATCGTATTACCGTTGCGATGCGTGGGTTCATTTATTATTTTTGTGAGACCACAACTATCAATTACAGTCTGGAGCGCTACGCACGGTGGGTCCGATGGGGTATTCATATGGATATTAAAGTCCCCCATTATGATTATATTATCGGCGTGTGTCACTAGATCAGCAACGAACTCTGAGAATTCATTAATAAAGTCCGAATAGGGCCCTGGGGGGCGGTAGATAACAGCCAGGTGTAGAGGCAGCGGTGTGACAGACCTCATAGTAAGCACCTCAAACGATTTATATTTATTATTTATGTTAGGACTAAGGTTAAAGTTTTCGTTGTATATTAGTGCAACCCCCCCACCCCTTTTAAGCGGACGGGCAATATGCGCATGTGTAAAGTTAGGAGGACATGCCTCATTTAGCGCAAAAAAGTCGTTTGGTTTAAGCCAGGTTTCGCTGAGACCGATGACGTTAAGATTGTTGTCTCTGATGATATCATTAACTAACAACGTTTTAGGAGACAATGATCTTATGTTTAAAAAACCTATATTATAGGTAGTGGGCTGTTTTAGGGAGTTTTTGATCAAATTATCCGTAGTAGCAATATTAATAATGTTGTGTTTATTATGCCCAGTGCATTTAGTATAGTTACGACCATATCTAGGAATTGATACGACAGGAATTTTCCGATTGTTTGATTGTTGCTTTGATAAACTGCACGCATCATGGTTAGCCACCTCAGTATCGGGGATTTTCCGATTGTTTGTTTGTTGTTTTGATAAACTGCACGCATCATAGTTAGCCACCTCGGTAAAACACATGTCTAACTCTGAAACACTCAAAGCAGAAAAAACTTGTTCTAATTTAACAGACTCCTTACCCAGACCAGTAGTCTCGCATTTTCCATCTAAATCCGTCTTCGGGATGGAGGAAAGTGGTGTTCTGTGGGGATTAGCCTTCTGCTTTGTTTTTAGCCCCGCTCGGCATCCGCGTTTCCGATCACACCGCTGGCGTCTGCTCCGTAGACGGCCCCCGCTGCTACTAGACTCCCCTGCTTCACAGGCCGCTGGATGTAGCCGCCGATGTATCCCCATGCTAGTTAGCATGTTTAGCACGCCCGCGTCTATCAGTCCAAAACGGCCCGATGTGTCCACATCCAGAAGTGTCTGGCGGTCGTACGTGATCACGGAGTGACCACGATGTGAGCCAGCCATAAAGTTTGTGGAATTGTCCGGTATTTCTGCCAAATGTTCCATCTTTAGCAGGATCTCCTCGAGAGCGCAGCCCGTCCGGGCGCCGCCATCTTGGAAAATTTGACAACGAAACAATTAAACAAGGCGACACGGTAAAGAATCTGGGTATTATCTTCGACCCAACTCTCTCCTTTGAGGCACACATTAAAAGCGTTACTAAAACGGCCTTCTTTCATCTCCGTAATATCGCTAAAATTCGCTCCATTTTGGCCACTAAAGACGCTGAGATCATTATCCATGCGTTTGTTACGTCTCGCCTCAACTACTGTAACGTATTATTTTCGGGTCTCCCCATGTCTAGCATTAAAAGACTACAGTTGGTACAAAATGCGGCTGCTAGACTTTTGACAAGAACAAGAAAGTTTGATCACATTACGCCTGTACTGGCTCACCTGCACTGGCTTCCTGTGCACTTAAGATGTGACTTTAAGGTTTTACTACTTACGTATAAAATACTACACGGTCTAGCTCCATCTTATCTTGCCGATTGTATTGTACCATATGTCCCGGCAAGAAATCTGCGTTCAAAGGACTCCGGCTTATTAGTGATTCCCAAAGCCCAAAAAAAGTCTGCGGGCTATAGAGCGTTTTCCGTTCGGGCTCCAGTACTCTGGAATGCCCTCCCGGTAACAGTTCGAGATGCCACCTCAGTAGAAGCATTTAAGTCTCACCTTAAAACTCATTTGTATACTCTAGCCTTTAAATAGACTCCCTTTTTAGACCAGTTGATCTGCCGTTTCTTTCCTTTTTCTTCTATGTCCCACTCTCCCTTGTGGAGGGGGTCCGGTCCGATCCGGTGGCCATGTACTGCTTGCCTGTGTATCGGCTGGGGACATCTCTGCGCTGCTGATCCGCCTCCGCTTGGAATGGTTTCCTGCTGGCTCCGCTGTGAACGGGACTCTCGCTGCTATGTTGAATCCGCTTTGGACTGGACTCTCGCGACTGTGTTGGATCCATTGTGGATTGAACTTTCACAGTATCATGTTAGACCCGCTCGACATCCATTGCTTTCCTCCTCTCCAAGGTTCTCATAGTCATCATTATCACCGATGTCCCACTGGGTGTGAGTTTTCCTTGCCCTTATGTGGGCCTACCGAGGATGTCGTGGTGGTTTGTGCAGCCCTTTGAGACACTAATGATTTAGGGCTATATAAGTAAACATTGATTGATTGATTGATATATATATATATATATATATATATATATATATATATATATATATATATATATATATATATATATATATATATATACACACAGTGTTTCCCACAGGTCAGGCATCTGTTTGTGGTGGTGTGGTCGGGCCGCGTGGAATGGGTAGGGGGGGCGGGGGGGTATTGGGGGATGCAGCGGCGGCGGCGATGACCAAGAAGAATGCGGAGTTGGAATATAATTACAACACTGTATGTCCATATTTATATCATATTTACATATTTATATAATATGTAACTACAAGCTCCTTTCACAGACAGAGTCCCATTGCTTTTTTGAGCAGTCGAGCGAGTAAAAAAAATGTTTTTATTTTTATTATTCTTTATTTTTTTTATTTGTGGCAGCTGTAGTTCTTTCGTGGCAGGCCGCCACAAATATATGAATGTGTGAGAAACCCTGATATATATATATATATATATATATATATATATATATATATATATATATATATACACATTGTGGTTCTATTTATAACAGAAAGAAACAACCCTTTTGTGTGAATGAGTGGAGGGAGTTTTTTTGGGTTGGTGCACTGAATTTCCCCCAGGGATCAATAAAGTACATTCTATTCTATTCTATTCTTGTTGTGATCCGGTTCACGGATCACATCTTTAGTCTATGTTGGAGTCCCTTTTCGTGTTTTGATTATTTCTTGGACTCTTCCGATCCCTTTGTTTGAACACTTCCTTGTTTGTATTTGTCACCATGGCGACGTCATTTGCTCCAACTACACTTACTTTCTGACGCACACCTGTTTTTGATTATTGTGTTAGTATTCAAACCGGCCCGCTGCCTTAGTTCTGTCTGGATGTACAGTTACGTTTGGTATTCCTACTTTGTATCTACCTGGCTAAGTCCCATCTTAGCTTTGCGTTCACTCTGCACGTCGTTTCTTTATTGGACTTTGAACTCTATGCTAGTTTAGCATTAGCTTCTCGTGCGCTCCGGCACGCCTTTCCTTTGCCTTTTGTCAGTGTTCTTTTATCGTTTTGTATATTAAAATAAGCTACCTACCTGCAATCCTGCCTAGTCCGAGTCCTGTAGCATCCTGGGGTGACAACTTCGCGCATCAATATGCGTCCCAAACCCAACAATTCTATTCTAATTGTAAGTGTCTTCTGTTTTTTACGTTGATTTAAATAACAAAAGCAAAAAAACAGCTGTGACGCATGTGCATAACATTTCTGTAAACGCTGTGGGAGACAAATAGTGAGTAAATACAAACATGAACAGAGAAACACTATCCCAACCAGGCATGTAACAATATTCAAATTTTATATCACGGTTATTGTGACAAAAATGACCACATTATCATTATTATCACGGTATTGTTGAATGTGCTCAAAAAGTACTTATACACAAACTGAGTTGTTTTTTTATTCCAGTTTCATTTAAAAAAAAATATTTAAACAGACACGATATACTTTCGTTGGAGATGAAACAAATGTTCTGGCTTTTTAAGACATTCTTATTTCAGTTTTTATTTGAGTTTTAAGATAAAGTCTTTTGCTTTAAATTGTAAGGTAAAATAATGTTGTTTTTACAGACAAAAGCAAAATGAATGTTCAAGTTTGTGACGTCACGTAAGTGTACTTCCTGTTGTCAACACCATCATCTTAAAAAAATGTGTCAAAAAAAACATGTCTGTCTCATCTTTATCTTGAGTACTGATTGATCACGGTGTTTAAGAAAGCTCAGTCTGTAGGTTCATTGTACACAATTGATCGTTACTCAGATAGCAATGTTTCTTACAAATTTAGATTAGGATATCCATCCATCCATCCATCCATCCATCATCTTCCGCTTATCCGAGGTCAGGTCGCGGAGGCAGCAGCCTAAGCAGGGAAGCCCAGACTTCCCTCTCCCCAGCCACTTCTTCTAGCTCCTCCCGGGGGATCCCGAGGCGTTCCCAGGCCAGCCGGGAGACATAGTCTTCCCAATGTGTCCTGGGTCTTCCCCGTGGCCTCCTACCGGTTGGACGCGCCCTAAACACCTCCCTAGGGAGGCGTTTGGGTGGCATCCTGACCAGATGCCCAAGCCACCTCATCTGGTTCCTCTCGATGTGGAGGAGCAGCGGCTTTACTTTGAGCTCCTCCCGGATGGCAGAGCTTCTCACCCTATCCCAAAGCTCATGACCATAGGTGAGGATGGGAACGTAGATCGACCGGTAGATTGAGAGCTTTGCCTTCCGGCTCAGCTCCTTCTTCACCACAACGGATCGGTACAACGTCCGCATTACTGAAGACGCCGCACCGATCCGCCTGTCGATCTCACGATCCACTCTTCCCCCACTCGTGAACAAGACTCCTAGGTACTTGAACTCCTCCACTTGGGGCAGGGTCTCCTCCCCAACCCGGAGATGGCACTCCACCCTTTTCCGGGCGAGAACCTTGGATATGTCGGATATGTCGTTTTTTAATGGGAAAAGACGGCAATTTGTTTTGCATTCATGTTAGCATTTAAGCAAGCATTCGCAGGTTCCTGAGTTTATCAAAGTGCAGTCATCAATCACTGTTTTGATATTTTTTTACTTTAAGTACCAGTAGAGTTAAAAAAAAAACTAACCTCTAAATTAAAGCTATTATGATATACAGTGGGCTTCACGGTGGTAGAAGGGTTAGTGCGTCTGCCTCACAATACGAAAGTCCTGCAGTCCTGGGTTCAAATCCAGGCTCGGGATCTTTCTGTGTGGAGTTTGCATGTTCTCCCCGTGAATGCGTGGGTTCCCTCCGGGTACTCCGGCTTCCTCCCACTTCCAAAGACATGCACCTGGGGATAGGTTGATTGGCAACACTAAAATTGGCCCTAGTGTGTGAATGTGAGTGTGAATGTTGTCTGTCTATCTGTGTTGGCCCTGCGATGAGGGGGCAACTTGTCCAGGGTGTACCCCGCCTTCCGCCCGATTGTAGCTGAGATAGGCGCCAGCGCCCCCCGCGACCCCAAAAGGGAATAAGCGGTAGAAAATGGATGGATAATATACAGTTGCGATTTAAAGTTACATAGACTTGTAAAGAACATAATGTCATGGCTGTCTTAAGTTTCTAATACTTTCTACAATTCTTATTTTTTCTGTGATAGAGTGATTGGAGCACATACTTGTTGGTCACAAAAAAACATTCATAAAGTTTGGTTGTTTTTATAAATTTATTATGAGTCTACTGAAAATGTGCTGCTGGGTCAACAACTGCTGACGCCACGTGGACAAAGAAAGATAAGACAAACTGTAGGAAAGTTCTGTGGTCAGACCAATGGAACTGGTGCTTTACAGAGAGTAAATGGGACAATGACAAGGGAGGATACCTCCAAATATTTCAGGACAACCTAAAATCATTGGGCGCAGTTGGGTGTTCCAACAGGACAATGACCCCAACCTAACCTATCCCATAAACCCAGAGGGTTGTTGGCACCACAGACGATCTGTTGACCATCTCTCTCTGTCCTCAGCAGTTCTCATTGCCTAAGTGAGTTTCAGGTGAGTCCATTCTCCGATGTTATCTTCCCATCTTTTCTTTTGTCTCCCTTCGTCTCCTGCCACCTTTGCAGAATGGTTTTTGCAAGGCCTGAAGATCTGCTGATGTGTCCGTACCACCTCAGTTTCCGCTTTATGACCGTGGTGAGCAGGTCATCATGTGGGCCGATGGCTTGGCTGATCTTTTGCCCGGACTTCTTCGTTTGAGGCATGTTGGCTGTAGGAGGTGTGACCCCGAACACATGTCAACAGTGGTAAGGGAATGGCTAAATCAGGTTAGAATGAAGGTATTAAATTGGCCTTCCCAAAGTCCTGACTGATACGTGTGGATAACGCTTAGGGACGGCGTGGCGAAGTGGGAGAGTGGCCGTGTGCAGCCCGAGGGTCCCTGGTTCAATCCCCACCTAGTACCATCCTCGTCATGTCCGTTGTGTCCTGAGCAAGACACTTCACCCTTGCTCCTGATGGGTGCTGGTTAGCGTCTTCCACGGCAGCCCCCCAATTAGTGTGTGAATGGGTAAATGTGGAAGTAGTGTCAAAGCGCTTTGAGTACCTTGAAGGTAGAAAAGCGCTATACAAGTACAACCCATTTAAGAAACAAGTCAATGTCAGAAAACCAACAAATTTAACTAAAATGCGGCTGCTAGACTTTTGACAAGAACAAGAAAGTTTGATCACATTACGCCTGTACTGGCTCACCTGCACTGGCTTCCTGTGCACTTAAGATGTGACTTTGAGGTTTTACTACTTACGTATAAAATACTACACGGTCTAGCTCCATCCTATCTTGCCGATTGTATTGTACCATATGTCCCGGCAAGAAAATCTGCGTTCAAAGGACTCCGGCTTATTAGTGATTCCCAAAGCCCAAAAAAAGTCTGCGGGCTATAGAGCTTTTTCATTTCGGGCTCCAGTACTCTGGAGTTCGAGATGCCACCTCAGTAGAAGCATTTAAGTCTCACCTTAAAACTCATTTGTATACTCTAGCCTTTAAATAGACTCCCTTTTTAGACCAGTTGATCTGCCGTTTCTTTTCTTTTTCTCCTATGTCCCACTCTCCCTTGTGGAGGGGGTCCGGTCCGATCCGGTGGCCATGTACTGCTTGCCTGTGTATCGGCTGGGGACATCTCTGCGCTGCTGATCCGCCTCCGCTTGGGATGGTTTCCTGCTGGCTCCGCTGTGAACGGGACTCTCGCTGCTGAGTTGGATCTGCTTTGGACTGGACTCTCGCGACTGTGTTGGATCCATTATGGATTGAACTTTCACAGTATCATGTTAGACCCGCTCGACATCCATTGCTTTCCTCCTCTCCAAGGTTCTCATAGTCATCATTATCACCGATGTCCCACTGGGTGTGAGTTTTCCTTGCCCTTATGTGGGCCTACCGAGGATGTCGTAGTGGTTTGTGCAGCCCTTTGAGACACTAGTGATTTAGGGCTATATAAGTAAACATTGATTGATTGATTGATTGATTGATTGATTGATAAACTGCACCAATTATGTCAAAAGCAGTGGTCAAAAATTAAACCAGAAGCTTGTGGATGGCTCCCAAAAGCGCCCTATTGCAGGGAAACTTGCCAAGGGACATGTAACCAAATAATAACATTGCTGTATGTATACTTTTGACCCAGCAGATTTGCTCACATTTGCTCGTCGTCGTCCTCCTCTGCTCTTTGTTGTTTTCGCGCCTCGGTCGCTGCTGCGGGCTCTCCTCCTCCTTCTGCCCCGTTCTCTCCTCCTTCTCCCCTTTTATACAGCGTGAGGAGAAATGTGTACCGGTGCGATCCACGCACCTGCACTTACAAGTTTACAAGTTTATTCACAATACCATATAACATTTACAATAGTGGTGAATATCATCATTTAAATATGTTGGTACGTGAAAGGGTCCCCCAAATAAGCTAGAAGAAGCTTTTGACAGGGGGTCCAAAGGACAATATATACATGGAAAGATCAAATATGGTAGCAAGCACAACAACAAAAAACAAAAACAAAACAACAACAACGCTATTTGATAAACACAAGATAATAGTACTAAAGCAAGCATACACATACATACATACATTCAATCAACCATGCAAAACCCAACAGTAGTCGACCCCACATGAGGCATTAAAGATATGTGGTTAATAGGTCATTTTTCAGTTTCTTTTTGAAGTTGGAGAATGGATACAGCATCTTGAGGCTCTCATTAAGCTGGTTCCAAATCTTTGGTCCCCTGCATACGACACTGCGAGCGGAACAAGCCAGTAAACGATGTTTACCTGTTATCAGATCTAAGTTAGGAGTGTTGTGGGCATGCTGGGGATGGTAGATAGGAACCAAGCTACAGAGCCTAAGATTCAGCCTGTAAATGACTTGATAGGTTAAACAAGCATTTTGATAAATATTGAACTCTGTCAGTCATAAGAGATGATATTTATGAAATAGATGACGAGTGGGGGCATTAAACTTGGACCCTGACAGGGCCCGTATAATTTTCTTTTGCATGGATTCTAATTTGTGAAGGTAGGTAGGGAAGGTGTTACACCAGATGATATTACAGTAGTTTAGATGTGGTTCAAAGAGAGTTTTGTATGAGGTAAGTAGAGCATAAAGAGGAAGATAATGACGAAGGTGAAAGAACAGGCCAACATATTCCGATAATTTGTTTAACAGATGGCTAATGGGACATTTGAAATTGAGATATTCGTCAATGATGACCCCCAGGAATTTTGTGGAGTATACTCTCTGTAGTGATTTAGGGCTATATAGGTAAACATTGATTGATTGATTGATATTTCCTGCCCATTGATGTTGATATGGCAGTGCTCAGTATTTGTCCGGTTTTTCCATCCATCCATCATCTTCCGCTTATCCGAGGTCGGGTCGCGGGGGCAGCAGCCTAAGCAGGGAAGCCCAGACTTCCCTATCTCCAGCCACTTCGTCTAGCTCTTCCCGGGGGATCCCGAGGCGTTCCCAGGCCAGCCGGGAGACATAGTCTTCCCAACGTGTCCTGGGTCTCCCCCGTGGCCTCCTACCAGCTGGACGTGCCCTAAACACCTCCCTAGGGAGGCGTTCGGGTGGCATCCTGACCAGATGCCCGAACCACCTCATCTGGCTCCTCTCGATGTGGAGGAGCAGCGGCTTTACGTTGAGCTCCTCCCGGATGGCAGAGCTTCTCACCCTATCTCTAAGGGAGAGCCCCGCCACCCGGCGGAGGAAACTCATTTCGGCCACTTGTACCCGTGATCTTATCCTTTCGGTCATGACCCAAAGCTCATGACCATAGGTGAGGATGGGAACGTAGATCGACCGGTAAATTGAGAGCTTTGCCTTCCGGCTCAGCTCCTTCTTCACCACAACGGATCGATACAACGTCCGCATTACTGAATACGCCACACCGATCCGCCTGTCGATCTCACGATCCACTCTTCCCCCACTCGTGAACAAGACTCCTAGGTACTTGAACTCCTCCACTTGGGGCAGGGTCTCCTCCCCAACCCGAAGATGGCACTCCACCCTTTTCCGGGCGAGAACCATGGACTCGGACTTGGAGGTGCTGATTCTCATTCCGGTCGCTTCACACTCGGCTGCGAACCGATCCAGTGAGAGCTGAAGATCCCGGCCAGATGAAGCCATCAGGACTACATCATCTGCAAAAAGCAGAGACCTAATCCCGTGGCTACCAAACCGGAACCCCTCAACGCCTTGGCTGCGCCTAGAAATTCTGTCCGTAAAAGTTATGAACAGAATCGGTGACAAAGGACAGCCTTGGCGGAGTCCAACCCTCACTGGAAATGTGTCCGACTTACTGCCGGCAATGCGGACCAAGCTCTGACACTGATCGTACAGGGAGCGGACTGCCACAATAAGACAGTCCGATACCCCATACTCTCTGAGCACTCCCCACAGGACTTCCCGAGGGACACGGTCGAATGCCTTCTCCAAGTCCACAAAGCACATGTAGACTGGTTGGGCAAACTCCCATGCACCCTCAAGAACCCTGTCGAACCCAGTATTTGTCCGGTTTTTATTAGAACAAAATAAAATAAAATTTGTTTTATTTGCATTAAGTGAGAGCTTATTGCATTTGAACCAGGAATCCACTTTCACAAGTTCTGAATTGACAGCTACTTGTAGATCGTGTAGGCTCCTGTGTGAGGTAAACTTGTAAATTTGTATCATCAGCAAAAATTATTTTATGAAATGTTTCGGAGGAGTTTACAACATCATTTATGTATAGGATAGAAAGGAAAGGCCCCAAGATAGATCCCTGGGGAACCCCATAATTTATGGTCATACAGGGTGAGTTGTGATCATTGACGAATACACATTGCTGCCTTCCATAAAGGTAAGAACGGAACCAATCAAGAGGTACCCCTCTGACACCATAGTGATATAGCTTGTGCAATAAGATCTCAAGGTCTATTGTGTCTATTGCCAAAAAAATGCCAATACCGCATTCCCCTTCTTTAATACAGTCATTGACCTTTTCCAAGAGGTCAAGTATAGCCATACAGGTGGTGCTTTTTTTATGAAAACCTTATTGGGAGGGGACAAGGATATTTAGTTTTTCTAGAAAGCCATTCAGTCGGTTATAGACCACTTTCTCAAATAGTTTTGAAAATGTTGGTAAAATTGAAATTGGCCTATAATTGTTCATATTATTTTTATCACCTGATTTAAAAATTGGGATTACTCTTGCCACTTTGGACATTTTGGGTACAATACCAGTACTAAGTGACAGGTTTATACAGTGACAAAGAGGATTTGTGATCACATTTGTTATGGCCTTCAAGATTTTGCTACATATCCCGTCCACTCCAGCTGTATGTGATAACTTTAGGTCCATAATAATCGTATAAAGCTCATTGATGTCAGTTGACAGCATGAAAAAGGAACGAGGGTAGCTGCCTGTTAAAAATTTCTTAAAGGAATACCCTGGAGGTTGACTTATTTTACTTGATAGGATTTCCCCAATAGAAGCAAAAAAAGGCATTAAAACTATTGGCAAGATCAGCCCTATTTGTCCCTGTATCCTGAACAACAGTGGCCTTCTATCCCTTGTTGAAGACAGTATTCAACACGTTCCATGTTCTCCGACAATCCCCCTGCGATGCTTGTAATAGTTCAGAATAATAGTTGCACTTACTTTTCCTGATAATGAGTTAATTTATGGATGGATGGATCGCCGCCATCTTGGGCCGGGCTACAGCATGCCCTGCCCCGCTGCTCGTTTGCCGGCTCCTTCTCTCCACACACCTCCAATTGTCTGTTGAAATATCGTTTAAAACGTCACAAAATTCCATTTATCCATTTGGAATATTGTGTTTTGAATACCTTTGGCTTTTTTCAAGGATTGACATCACAATAGTAATGCTTCTGCACTCTGACAATGTTATCAATCAATCAATCGATCAATCAATCGTTTATTTATATAGCCCCAAATCACAAATGTCTCAAAGGACTGTACAAACCATTACGACTATGACATCCTCGGAAGAACCCACAAAAGGGCAAGGAAAACTCACACCCAGTGGGCAGGGAGAATTCACATCCAGTGGGACGCCAGTGACAATGCTGACTATGAGAAACCTTGGAGAGGACCTCAGAAGTGGGCAACGCCCCCCCTCTAGGGGACCGAAAGCAATGGATGTCGAGCGGGTCTAACATGATACTGTGAAAGTTCAATCCATAGTGGCTCCAACACAGCCGCGAGAGTTCAGTTCAAAGCGGATCCAAGACAGCAGCGAGAGTCCCGTCCACAGGAAACCATCTCAAGCGGAGGCGGATCAGCAGCGTAGAGATGTCCCCAACCGATACAGGCGAGCGGTCCATCCTGGGTCCCAACGAGCGGTCCATCCTGGGTCTCGACTCTGGACAGCCAGTACTTCATCCATGGTCATCGGACCGGACCCCCTCCACAAGGGAGGCGGGGACATAGGAGAAAAAGAAAAGAAGCGGCAGATCAACTGGTCTAAAAAGGAGGTCTATTTAAAGGCTAGAGTATACAGATGAGTTTTAAGGTGAGACTTAATTGCTTCTACTCATCTCCATAGCTTGTGTATACCAGTCAGTATGAGTTGAACTATCAACATCTATCCATTTTTTGGTAACACTTTAGTATGGGGAACATATTCTAAGTAAAAATGACTTAATTTACTGTTATTTGGACACAAAGGGAGCATTTTGTAAGTAACAAAGACTTATCAGTCATAGCGGAAGTACGCATGTAGTGTTTATCATTCACAATTCTTATGTAAGACAAGAACACACATGCTCGGCTTTTTCAAAATCGTAAATATATAGCCGACAATTGAATCAACAGATGGACGGACCTCTGTTGAGCCCATTATACTCTCTCTAGAAACATCCAAAAACTGCCAGCAACATTCCCTTTACATGTCATGACCTAAAAATTAACCAAAGTACAAATGATATTTTCATTATAAGCACCGATGCAGACGGACTATTTCAGCGGCACATTGATAGCACTGAGCTAATGCTAGCTTACGTTGCTATTGTTGACTCAATAAGTCGCCGGCTGCTTTGTCTCAAACTTGCGTAAAGTAAATTCTCGATTGTAATTCATGCTCCTCTCACCTGGTAGCAGACAAATGTGGCCGTGATCTGACACGCTGGTCGACTTCCACGTCCTCGAGATTACATTTTAAAGCATTTATTGGCCGATAATATCGGCAGTCCAAATTGTATCGTACATCTCTACTTATTGCTCATCCTCTGTGTGTTCGGGCTCAAAAATACATGGTCCTGGATCATATTTTTACCAAATGTAAAAGTTATTGGCTCTCACAGATTGGTGTTGATAGGGAAGGGATCTTGGTTTTCTAGTGTGACATCACACAATCTCGTGATTGGCATCCTCATTATCTCTCAAAATGGCTCGGGAAATCCTGTGAAATTAATACTATTTTATATCATATCTATTTAATGGCAAACTTTGAAGTCTTTTTGTGACAGTTAGGTTTCCTTAGTTTGTGTTTGTTTCCTGTCAGCGCCCCTATTTTCTATTTTAGTTTCACTCCCTGCATGTCTCCCTGAGCGCTCGTTCCCTCACCTGTGGCTGATTGGCAACCTGGCCACACCTGGTCGTGATTGTTAATCAGGCAGATATTTATGCCTGCCTCGCCCTCCACTCAGAGCGTGAGGATTCTTTCTTTGCGATCATGTTACTGACTTTTAGCGTCATGCTGTGTGGAGTACAATTAAAGACTTGTCTTACCTGTCTCCTGCATCTTTCCATCGTCCCTGACACTTTTGGTGTCATAAATCAGACATACAGTCACGATCATAAGTTGGCATACACTTGTAAAGAACGTAATGTCATGGCTGTCTTTAGTTTCCAATACTTTCTACAACTCTTATATTTTTGTGATTAAAGTGATTGGAGCAGATACTTGGTCACAAAAACATTCATGAAGTTTGGTTCTTTGATGAATTTATTATGGAAGTAAATAAGGAAGATTAAAAACCAATTACAAACAAACGAAAAAAATAAAATAAATTAATTAATTAGAAGCTTGTCTTTTTCTGCCAGTGTCAATTTTTTTCTTATAAAATTGGGAACAATTTGTCATATGCTTTGTGTTTCTGTAGTATTCCAATGTTTTCTCATAAAATTATTACTTTTTTATGTAAAATTATTACTTTTTTAATGAACATTTGTCATAAGATTCTGACTTTTATCACAACATTGCAAATTTTTTGGTTGTTATTGTAAAACAGTGACATTTTTTGAGAAAAATTGTGACTTTTGTCATAATTTTGCCAAGTGAAATTCCGAGTATTATGATAAAATTGCCCCCGTTTTAAAGTTTTCTTATAAAATTGTGACTTTTGTTGAGTAAAAATTACAACTCTTTTCATAAAATTGCTAAAATGTTTCGCTTTTCTTGTAAAACTGCGACTATTATTGAGTAAAGTTCCAACTTTTATCAAAATGTTGCAAAAATATTTGGATAATTTGTTTAACAGATGGCTGTTTTTTCTTTGCCCGATAGTAGCCAGGCTCTCTTGGATTGGTGAAATGGTTTCAAACATCACAAGTGTTTACTTTGGATTGGTGAAACAGTCATGTGACAGTGCCTGCTGGAAGTAGGCTTGCTGACAAGCCAAATGAATGTCTTTGCAAGGATGTAAAATATAAATCATAAATAATTATAATGTAAAAAAAAAAAAATGCTCAAGTAAAAATAGAAAAACTCTGACATGTACACTTTATCTAAAACGTTACTTAAAGGTGGCCTTATATGCAAAACCTTTTTTTTTTTTACCTATTGGTGCCTGTTTTTTTTTATTTTTATTTGAGATCTGCATGAGCTCAGAAAAATTGATATCAATCCATGGAGGCATTCTGGAGATATTTATAAAACAATCTTGCCTTCCTTCATACTTCATACTCATAGTTTTGCGCTTTCCTGTGATGTTTACTGACCTGTCACGTCTGCGAATATCTACATATGTAGTGGAGATTTACCCAAAGATCATTGGACGAATCCGCCTTTGTCATCTGACGCATGAATCAATAACTTCCTACTTTTTTGTCCGTCCTCTTGTTGTGGGGCAGACTGGCTTATACATGCACATGCATCCTCCGCTGTTGCCATTTCTAACATAAAGTTGCAAACTTTTATCTGTCAGTAAATGAATGATTTAGAAGCGCTAAAAACTACAACTGGGAGAAGATGCTGTCGAAGTGGAGGCACGTAAATAAGAGTGTCCACAAAACGGCGCATATTGAAGAGACTGTCAGGAAGTGGGTTAAAGACAGTCTATAAAACATAATCCATGTCTCATTTTGATCAAATAACCACCATCACATGTTATGTAGACCACAAGGAAGTAGTGTTGTCCCTATACCAATATTTTGGTACCAGTACCAAAATTATTTTGGTACTTTTCAATTAAGGGGAACAAAAAAAATTGCATTATTGGCTTTGTTTTACCAAAAAAAATCTTACGGTACATCAAACATATGTTTCTTATTGCAAGTTTGTCCTTTATTAAATAGTGAACATACAAGACAACTTGTCTTTTAGTAGTAAGTAAACAAACAAAGGCTCCTAATTTAGCTGCTGACATATGTAGTAACATATTGTGTCATTTTCCATTCTATTATGTTGTCAACTTTATTAAGGACAAGTGGTAGAAAATGAATTATTAATCTACTTGCTCATTTACTGTTAATATCTGCTTACTTTCTCTTTTAACATGTTCTATCTACGCTTCTATTAAAATGTAATAATCACTTACTCTTCTGTTGCTTGGAAACTTTACATTAGTTTTGAATGATACCACAAATTTGGATATTAATCCGATACCAAGTAGTTCCAGGATCGTACATTGGTCATATTCAAAGTCCTCATGTGTCCAGGGACATATTTCCTGAGCTTATAAACATAATATACATTTTAAAAAAACAAAAGAAGATGTTGTGATGTAAACAAATCTCGACGTATTCATAGTAGTATTGACTAGATACGCTACTGTACTTGATATCATTACAGTGGATGTCAGGTGTAGATCCACCAATGGCGTTTGTTTACATTTTGACGCCAGGCCGCTACGGTGTGTAGAGTAAAGCATGTTTAGCTATTCCTTGTCCTGCAGGGATGATACTTGTAAGAAACTTACTTTATTTGTCGGCATGGAGGCGAGGATTACTGATTTGGAAGAAGCTGAAACACTGCTGACTGTGGGTGGACTTTAGCCACTACTAGCTGGGTGTGTCTTAAAGCACCGCTTCCTGAGGGCGTTTCAGTGTAATAACTTCACCTTTATCGTTAGTTTTTAAGCCAAAATGTGTCCGTTCTCCCTTTTCTGTCTACACACTGTGTCTGCATGTAAGTACTCCGTGATTGTGTGCTGCCGAACATGCTCGTCTGCTTTTGAAACCAACAATGACACGACGTGACGACGACGGGGAATCGAAAGGGGGGGGGGGGGGGGGGTGTACTTTTTAGAGGCGGTATAGTACCAAATATGATTCAATAGTATTGCGCTACTATACTAATACCGGTATACCGTACAACTCTACAAGGAACATAATTATATTACCCCTTTAAGTAAATGAAAGGGACTAAATTTAACGGGCTACTACCCGCCTCTGATCATCACCAAATACCCACTGATGTCATTATAAATGATCGTGATAAGTAGAGATGTCCGATAATGGCTTTTTTGCCCATATCCGATATTCCGATATTGTCCAACTCTAATTTACTGATTCCAATATCAACCGTTACCGATATATACAGTTGTGGAATTAACACATTATTATGCCTAATTTTGTTGTGATGCCCCGCTGGATGCATTAAACAATGTAACAAGGTTTTCTGAAACAAATCAACTCAAGTTATGGAAAAAAATGCCAACATCGCACTGCCATATTTATTATTGAAGTCACAAAATGCATTATTTTTTTAACATGCCTCAAAACAGCAGCTTGGAATTTGGGACATGAGCATGAGGAGGTTGAGGTGGGCGGGGTTGGGGGGGCGGGGGTTGAGGAAGAGTTAGTGCTGCAAGGGGTTCTGGGTATTTGTTCTGTTGTGTTTATGTTGTGTTACGGTGCGGATGTTCTTCCGAAATGTTATTTTCATTTTTGTTTCGTGTGGGTTCACAATGTGGCACATATGTGTAACAGTGTTAAAGTTGTTTATACGGCCACCCTCAGTGTGACCTGCATGGCTTTTGACCAAGTATGCGTTGCATTCACTTGTGTGTGTGAAAAGCCGTAAATATTATGTAAATGGGCCGGCACGCAAAGGCAGTGCCCGTCCAGCCATCCATTTTCTACCGCTTACTCCCCTTTGGGGTCGCGGGGGGCGCTGGTACCTATCTCAGCTACAATCGGGCAGAAGGCGGTGTACACCCTGGACAAGTCGCCACCTCATCGCAGGGCCAACACAGATAGACACACAACATTCACACTCACATTCACACACTAGGGCCAATTTAGTGTTGCCAATCAACCTATCCCCAGGTGCATGTCTTTGGAAGTGGGAGGAAGCCGGAGTACCCGGAGGGAACCCACGCATTCACGGGGAGAACATGCAAACTCCACACAGAAAGATCCCGAGCCCGGGATTGAACCCAGGACTACTCAGGACCTTTGTATTGTGAGGCAGACGCACTAACCCCTCTTCCACCGTGAAGCCCTGCCTCAAAACAGCAGCTTGGAATTTGGGACATGCTCTCCCTTAGAGAGCATGAGGAGGTTGAGGTGGGCGGGTTTGGGGGGGGGAGGGGTTGAGTTGGAGGGGAGGAGGTATTGTAGAATGTATAGGTGTATATTGTAGAATCCCAGAAGTTAGTGCTGCAACGGATCTGGGTATTTGTTCTGTTGTATTTATGTTGTGTTACGGTGCGGATGTTCTCCCGAAATGTGTTTGTCATTCTTGTTTGGTTTGGGTTCACAGTGTGGCGCATATTTGTAACAGTGTTAAAGTTGTTTATACGCCACCCTCTGTGTGACCTGCATGGCTTTTGACCAAGTATGTGTGGCATTCAGTTGTGTGTGTGAAAAGCCGTAAATATTATGTGAAAGGGCCGGCACGCCATCCATTTTCTACCGCTTATTCCCATTTGGGGTCGCGGGGGGCGATGGTGCCTATCTCAGCTACAATCGGGCGTAAGGCGGGGTACACCCTGGACAAGTCGCAGGGCCAACACAGATAGACAACATTCACACTCACATTCACACACTAGGGCCAATTTAGTGTTGCCAATCAACCTATCCCCAGGTGCATGTCTTTGGAGGTGGGAGGAAGCCGGAGTACCCGGAGGGAACCCACGCATTCACGGGGAGAACCCAGGACTACTCAGGACCTTCGTATTGTGAGGCGGACGCACTAACCCCTCTGCAACCGTGAAGCCCTACCTCAAAACAGCAGCTTGGAATTTGGGACATGCTCTCGCTAAGAGAGCATGAGGAGGTTGAGGTGGGCGGGGTTGGGGGTGTTGAGGTGGGGGAGAGGAGGTAGCGGGGGTGTATATTGTAGCATCCCGGAAGAGCTAGTGCTGCAAGGGGTTCTGGGTATTTGTTCTGTTGTGTTTATGTTGTGTTACGGTGCGGATGTTCTCCCTAAATGTGTTTGTCATTCTTGTTTAGTGTGGGTTCACAGTGTGGTGCATATTTGTAACAGTGTTAAAGTTGTTTATACGGCCACCCTCAGTGGGACCTGTATTACGGTTGACCACGTATGCGTTGCATTCACTTGTGTGTATGAAAAGCCGTAGATATTATGTGAATGGGCCGGCACGCAAAAGCAGTTATTAGCCGAGGATATCGGCAGTCCGATACTATCGGACATCTCTAATGAGAAGGTAGAAATGCCTGATCGTAGACAGCTTCCAGATGTTTATGATAATGTATATTTACTGCACAACATACAAAGGTGAAAGGCGAGCGGCGTTGTCATGTTTAAAAAGCACGATGAGCTCACATGGGTGTTGCATCTCGTGATTGTCCTTAAATCAATATTTAGTCTTAAACGGTGCACGGGTTGTTGCCACATCCGTGAGATCAAAAAGTGCAAAAGCAAACAGCGAGGCAGAGTTCCATTCCTCTCTCCTCGCTCCGTCTTCGCCCTCCAGCGTGAACTCTGGCTGCCTTTCTGGCACACTTCACCTCGGGCGTCTTGCATAAGCCGCCGCCGCCGACTTGGAAGACCTCCAGCTTCCCTCCCTCTCTCCGCCATGAATCATGAATGGGGCCCGCCTTGATCCCTGTCGCAAATAGGCCCTTATCAGTCGGCAAGTCTCTCCTGAGACATCCATCCTCTTATTATATATATTTTTTTTCATACGCGCCACTCCCTCGTAAAAGAATTCCAAAGAGGCGCTGTAAATCAGTACGAACTCCCGGCGACTTCTTCCAGGCGGCGGCGGCGAGCACGGACACGGCGCTGGGTGGAGATGCGGCGCTCGTAAAAACAGTTATTTGATTTGGACGGAAGCGGTGCGCTTATGTCGGACATCGTTTAGCTAATGGTCCGTGGGACAGCTCGTCCACACTCTGCACGGCGAGGGGGATTAAGAGGGAGAGAGTCGGGAAAATGGCACCTTGATGCCGCCGCTGTTGTAGCGTGACAACCTGTGTGCTGACCTGTGGAGAGGACGCTCTATAACACTTAGCACCACAAAGGACACATCTCCCGTGACCATAGAACACATTGTTTTGGATCCTTGGAGACATTTTTCAAATAAGAAATAATCCAGTATGTTTTTAGGGGGCATATTTTTGCCCAAAAATATGGTTAAATTATAAGTTAAAACCGGGGTCTGCAACCCAAAACAGTGTAAGAGCCATATTGGAGCAAAAATACAGAAGAAAAATCTATCTGGAGCCGCAAAGAAATTAAAAGCTGTATATACCGTATTTCCTTGAATTGCCGCCGGGGCGCTAAATTAATTTAAAACCTCTTCTCACTCCGGCACTTACCAAAGGCATGCGTTAAAGTAGGGGTGTCAAACTCAAATACAGAGTGGGCCAAAATTTTAAACTGAACAAAGCCGCGGGCCAAGGTTGAACAAATTAATCTTTTAATAGGGACCCAAACAAGTTTTGCAATGAATATTGAACAAGCGAAGCTTAAATAGAGCAGCATGGTAGGCCAGGGGTTAGTGCAACTGCCTCACAATACGAAGGTCCTGAGTAATCCTGGGTTCAATCCCGGGCTCAGGGTCTTTCTGTGTGGAGTTTGCATGTTCTCCCCGGGACTGCGTGGGTTCCCTCCGGTGACTCCGCCTTCCTCCCATGTAAACAGGCAGGGCTTATATAACGTCCATCCATCCATCCATTTTCTACCGCTTATTCCCTTTCGGGGTCGCGGGGGGCGCTGGCGCCTATCTCAGCTACAATCGGGCGGAAGGCAGGGTACACCCTGGACAAGTCGCCACCTCATCGCAGGGCCAACACAGATAGACAGACAACATTCACACTCACATTCACACACTAGGGCCAATTTAGTGTTGCCAATCAACCTATCCCCAGGTGCATGTCTTTGGAGGTAGGAGGAAGCCGGAGTACCCGGAGGGAACCCACGCCTTATATAACGTAATAGTGCAAAATCAACTTTCAAAAAACATCAGTGGTATATTAAATAAAATTTAATTAAAAAAATTTATGCTTCTTTCCTATTTGCAGCCTTCTGGGGTTAAATATCAACATGAACTTTTTCCACAGGCTAATAAATTCAAAATAAAAATAAAAATGAGGTAGGCAGGGTTTAGTAGTAGCGGGGGGTGTATATTGTAGCCTTCCGGAAGAGTTAGTGCATCAAGGGATTCTGGGTATTTGTTCTGTTGTGTTTATGTTGTGTTACGGTGCGGGTGTTCTCCCGAAATGTGTTTTGTCATTCTTGTTTGGTGTGGGTTCACAGCGTGGCGCATATTTGTAACAACGTTTTTTATACGGCCACCCTCAGTGTGACCTGTATGGCTGTTGAGCAAGTATGTGTTTGTGAAAGCCGCATATATTATGTGACTTGGCCAGCACGCTTTTTATATGGAGGAAAAGAGGACGTGACGACATGTTGTAGAGGACGCTAAAGGCACGCTCCCAATATTGTTGTCCGGGTGGAAATCGGGAAAATGGTTGCCCAGGGAGATTTTCGGGAAGGGCACTAAACTTCGGGAGTCTCCTGGGAAAATCGGGAGGGTTGGCAAGTATGAGTATTAGCGGTGAATGTGCTGTTAACGGCGGGCCAGCTCTATTGTTAATTTGATATTGCCTCAAGGGCCAAATGAAATTAAACGGCGGGCCAAATGTGGCCCTCGGGCCAGAGTTTGACACCCATGCGTTAAAGTAAGCATGCGCTAATTATTTTAAAACCTCCTCTCACTCCGGCACTTACCAAAGGCATGCAGTAAAAATTTGAGTGTGATGTAAGCTTGGACCTTAAATCCTACTGAATAGCTCTTAATCTTCTTACCTTTATGCGATTTCAAATTACCGGTATTGAAATCAGCCTCCTTCATTTTGGAAATGATGACAGGGGAATTGTCACTCGTGACGTCACGAGTTTGACCAGGCGGTAATTCAAGGCAGGCGCATACTATATGCCCTGCAGCAATTCAAGGAAATACCATAAGTCTTATAATGAAGACAACACATGATGTAAGTGTTTATATTAGCATATTTAAAGTTCAAAGTTTAAGTACCAATGATTGTCACACACACACTAGGTGTGGCAAAAATATTCTCTGCATTTGACCCATCCCCCTTGATCACCCCCTGGGAGATGAGGGGAGCAGTGAGCAGCAGCAGTGGCCGCGCCCGGGAAATTATTTTTGGTGATGTTACCCCCCAATTCCAACCTTTGATGCTGAGTGCTAAGCAGGGAGGTAATGGGTCCCATTTTTATCGTCATTGGTACGACTTTAGCCTACTATCAAAATGACTATGTGTCGCAGGCTGAAGCGAATCGTCGTTGACAGAAATGTCGAAATGTAATATTTTGACAACATTGGAAACCATTAGTTTCTAATGGTTTAGAGCAGGGGTCGGGAACCTTTTTGCCTGAGAAAGCCATGAAAGCCAAATATTTTAAAATGTATTTCCGTGAGAGCCATATAATATTTTTTAACACTGAATACAACAAAATGTGTGCACTTTGTAAATAAGACCAACATTTTTAGAATATAATAAGTCTCTAATTCTTTTTAATAAAATTGTTATTTCTTGAACGGGTGCGGTGGGAAATGGATGGATGGATTATAATGCATGAGAATGTTTTATATTTTGAACGTTATTTTTAACATCGTGATTACCAGCTGAATTATTCATTACTTGTCGTGTTAAGCAATGTCAGCTGAGATTTATCTGAGAGCCAGATGCAGTCATCAAAAGAGCCACATCTGCCCCGAGAGCCATAGGTTCCCTAACCCTGGTTTAGAGGTTACTCAGAAGGAAAGAAAACTCTTGGAAATGACCGGCTTTTAATGGCCAAAGGTATAGATGTGTGTTTCCAGGTTAAAGGAAACGGCAGGGTGTCTTCTTTTAATAGATTTATTACAATCTTTGGCAAGCTAGGTAAAATTTGCTGTGGTCTGGAACAACATGGCACAGAAATGCAGCTAATATTACATACAGATATTGTGTCATATATAAATCATATACAAAGAGGATAAAAGGAAAGGATATTAAATAAAAATGTCCGATAATGGCTTTTTTTCCGATATCCGATATTCCGATATTGTCCAACTCTTAATTGCCGATTCCGATATCAACCGTTACCGATACATACAGTCGTGGAATTGACACATTTATTATGCCTAATTTAGTTGTGATGCCCCGCTGGATGCATTAAACAATGTAACAAGGTTTTCCAAAATAAATCAACTCAAGATGTGGGAAAAAATGCCAACATGGCTCTGCCATATTTATTATTGAAATCACAAAGTGCATTATTTATTTTGAACACGCCTCAAAACAGCAGCTTGGAATTTGGACAGGCTCTCCCTGAGAGAGCATGGGGAGGTTGAGGTGGGCAGGCGTGGAGGGGGGGGGCAGCAGGGGGTGTATATTGTAGCGTCCCGGAAGAGTTAGTGTTGCAAGGGGTTCCGGGTATTTGTTCTGTTGTGTTTTTGTTGTGTTACAGTGCGGATGTTCTCCCAACATGTGTTTGTCATTCTTGTTTGATGTGGGTTCACAGTGTGGCGCATATTTGTAACAGTGTTAAAGTTGTTTATACGGCCACCATCAGTGTGACCTGTATGGCTGTTGACCAAGTATGCGTTGCATTCACTTGTGTGTGTGAAAAGCCTTAGATATTATGTGATTGGGCTGGCACGGTTTATTGGCGCTCTGTACTTCTCCCTACGTCCGTGTACCACTCCGCACAGCCGCATTTTAAAAAGTCATATATTTTACTTTTTGAAACCGATACCGATAATTTCTAATATTACATTTTAAAACATTTGTCGGCCAATAATATCAGCAATTCGATATTATCGGACATGTCTAATATTCAATGAGCGCAAATATACTTACAAATGAGGCATAATGATGCAATATGTACATACAGCTAGCCTAAATAGAATGTAGGCATTGATTAGCTTATAGTCATGCTCTGACTAAATATGCATGATTAGCACGCCAGCAAGTCAATATCTTCAACAAAGCGCACCTTTGTTCATTCCCGCACAGAATAAAACATTTGGTGGACAAACTGAGACATAGGAGAAGTGTAAGATTTTACATGTAAACAAATTGGTGCGTTTGTTTGTATTTTTCCCTCGTCTTTTCCCATTTTCAATCCTTTTTTAAAAAGGCTTCAAGGAGCCACTAGGGCGGCACTAAAGAGCCGCATGCGGCTCGAAAGCCGCGGGTTGCTGACCCACGAGTTAAGAGGTGAGGAGTCCTCAATGGCTGCTGCACATCCGTGGTCAGCAGGTTCCAACCCGTGCACCTCCCCTCATTGTGTAGCTGCGTGGGCGTGAAGCAGGACCCTGAGACTTCACCGTGTCATCAATAAAGCATGAACATAACACCACTTAGCTCAGATTTATCGCGCGGGTTAGGAAGTTAATGCAAGATTTCTATCAGCCACTAACTTATGGAACCGTCATGTTGTTAAAGTCATCTGCGCTCTAAGTTGTCTCAAAGTGTCATTTATTCTCTTTCCTCATCAATAAAACCGAGCTCAGTCACTGCAACACATAAGAAGCATCACCCCTTTAAAAAGGGGTACGGACAAAAGTATTGGGACGACTACAGGAAGTGAGAAGTGGAGTTGTTGCAGCGATGATAGCGTCCACTGATCTGGGAAGACTTTCGACAAGATTTCAGTGTGGGTCTTGTCCATTTGTGGGGATCAAGGTTCAGTGATGTTGGACCTGTCTTAGGTCTTCCATAGCAAACTCCAAGCAAAAAAGCATACATGTATTCTCCAAAGTTTCCCCACAATGTTGGAAGCATACAATTGGTCCGAATGTATTATGGGCGGGTTTGGGGGTCAGTGGGGGGTGTATATTGTAGCGTCCCGGAAGAGTTAGTGCTGCAAGAAGTTCTGGGTATTTGTTCTGTTGTGTTTATGTTGTGTTACGGTGCGGATGTGCTCCCGAAATGTGTTTGTCATTCTTGTTTGATGTGGGTTCACAGTGTGGCGCACATTTGTAACAGTTTTAAAGTTGTTTATATGGCCACCCTCAGTGTGACCTGTATGGCTGTTGATCAAGTGTGTTTTTAATTTTGTGTAAAAGCCGCATATATTATGGACAACAGGTTGTAGAGAACGCTAAGGGCAGTGCCTTTTAAGGCACGCCTCCAATATTGTTGACCGGGTGGTAATCGAAAGAATTTCGAGAAAATGCTTGCCCTGGGAGAATTTCGGGAGTGGCACTGAAACTACAGGGTCTCCCCACAATATTGGAAGCCTACAATTTGTCCAACTGTATTGTGGGCGAGGTTTGAGAGGGGCGGGGTTTGGTGGTAGTGGGGGGGTATATTGTAGCATCCCTGAAGAGTTAGTGCTGCAAGAGGATCTGGGTATTTGTCCTGTTGTGTTTATGTTGTGTTACGGTGCGGATGTGCTCCCGAAATGTGTTTGTCATTCTTGTTTGATGTGGGTTCACAGTGTGGCGCATATTTGTAACAGTTTTAAAGTTGTTTATATGGCCACCCTCAGTGTGACCTGTATGGCTGTTGATCAAGTATGTTTTTAATTTTGTGTAAAAGCCGCATATATTATGGACAACAGGTTGTAGAGAACGCTAAGGGCAGTGCCTTTAAGGCACGCCCCCAATATTGTTGACCGGGTGGTAATCGAAAGAATTTCAAGAGAATGCTTGCCCTGGGAGAATTTCGGGAGTGGCACTGAAACTACAGGGTCTCCCCACAATGTTGGAAGCCTACAATTGGTCCAACTGTATTGTGGGCGAGGTTTGAGAGGGGCGGGGTTTGGTGGTAGTGGGGGGGTATATTGTAGCATCCCTGAAGAGTTAGTGCTGCAAGATGTTCTGGGTATTTGTTCTGTTGTGTTTATGTTGTGTTACGGTGCGGATGTTCTCCCGAAATGTGTTTATCATTGTTGTTTGGTGTGGGTTCACAGTGTGGCGCATATTTGTAACAGTGTTAAAGTTGTTTATACGGCCACCCTCAGTGTGACCTGTATGGCTGTTGATCAAGTATGTTTTTCATTTTGTGTAAAAGCCGCATATATTATGGACAACAGGTTGTAGAGAACGCTAAGGGCAGTGCCTTTTAAGGCACGCCCCCAATATTGTTGACCAGGTGGTAATCGAAATAATTTCAAGAGAATGCTTGCCCTGGGAGAATTTCGGGAGTGGCACTGAAACTCCAGGGTCTCCCCATAATGTTGGAAGCATACAATTGTTCCGAATGTATTGAATAATTACGATTCTGGCACTCTATGACAAACTCTAAATGACTCCTGAACACTGACTGACTGATTGACCAAATAAGGCCTTTCTTCAAATAGTCGACGTTTTGACGATTCGATTCGGAGGAGTCTGATTTTACTATCAACCTCACCGTCGAAATTGTCTGACATGAGTTAAGTTGCTACCTGCTGAGGCCCCCGCGTACAGCAGCTGTGTTTGAAGGAGAATCATAATCAGAATCAGACATATTTTAATAATGCCTGAGGGGAAATGAAGATTTTCAGCACAATCCCATTCAAGATCAGACAAACATTACAGAGAGACAGAACAGGATCGCTGCCAGGTCTGCCAACTTCCGGCACCCCTTACAAAAAAGGTGAGATACAGGTAAAAAAATAAGGGGATGGGGGTGAGAAAAAAAATGTGGTCTAAATCTATGCCCCGGAGAGGGGGGTCCAAACTGAGACCAAAGGAAAAAACAACTCATAGCCATAGCACACATCCCCCCTACATGTGTGTAGGAGGGAAACATCAAACATCAAAGAACACAAAGGACATTAAAGACATTAAAAGAGCAGAGCTGATGCAACCAGCCGTTGATTGTGTTCATCCTCAAATACAATATTACAACAAAATTATTGTGTGCAGACTAGTGTTGTCCCGATACCAATATTTTAGTACCAAAATGGATTTCGATACTTTTCGGTACTTTTCAAAAAATTGCATTATTGGCTTTATTTTAACAAAAATCATGTGTTTATTGTTGCAATCAAAGAACAATTTTGTCCTTAAATAAAACAGTGAACATACTAGACAACTTGTCTTTTAGCAGTAAGTAAGCAAACACAAACTCCTAATTAGTCTGCTGACATATGCTTGAAAAGTGTAGCGCTTTATATCAGGGGTGAGTTTTTCCTTGCCCTTATATGGGCTCTGTACCGCGGATATCGTTGGGGCTTGTGCAGCCCTTTGAGACTCTTGTGATTTAGGGCTATGTAAATAAACTTTGATTGATTGATATTAGACATGCTTGCTTTGTTGGCATGGAAAACTTCAACATTCAGTCCGCTGTGAATGTGCCTGTTTGCCCGCCAAGCGCTTGAGCCGGTGCGGAGTCTGCAACTGGACGTGATTTCCTGTGCAACCTAAGTATTGAACATTGTCGAATATACTCTTATATTGCCAAAAGTATTTGGCCACCCATTCACATTATCAGAATCAGGTGTCCTAATCACTTGGCCTGGCCACAGGTGAATACAATCAAGCACTTAGGCATTTACATCCATCCATCCATTCTTTACCGCTTGTCCCTTCTGGGATCGCGGGGGCTACTGGATCCTATTTCAGTTGCATTCCAGCAGAAGGCGAGCTACACCCTGGACAAGTCGCCAGCTCATCACAGGGCCAACACAGATAGACAGACAACATTCACACTCACATTCACACACTAGGGACCATTTAGTGTTGCCAATCAACCTATCCCCAGGTGCATGTCTTTGGAGGTGGGAGGAAGCCGGAGTACCCGGAGAGAACCCACGCAGTCACGGGGAGAACATGCAAACTCGTGAAATTTCCTCGCTCCTAAATATTCCAAAATCAACCGTCGGCTTTATTACAAGAAAATGGAAGATTTTGGGAACAACAGCAACTCAGCCACAAAGTGGTAGACACCGTAAACGGACAGAGAGGTGTCAGCGAATGCTGAAGCGCATAATGCGAAGAGGTCGCCGACTTTCTGCAAGGTCAGTTGCTACAAAGCTCCAAACTACATGTGACCTTCCAATTAGCCCACGTACAGTACGCAGAGAGCTTCATGCAATAGGTTTTAATGGCTGATGGGCTGCATCAAAGTCATACATCACCAAGTGTAATGCAATGCGTCCAAAAAGTGGACCCACTGTCATGATCCGCTGCCCGGATCATAGTTTATTTACGTTCACTTGTGTTTTCAGCACCGTTTGAGTTTTTGTGTCTCGGTTGCCATGACGGCAAATTACATTCACCTGCGTCTGGTTAGTGTTCGGGACGCGCACCTGTTGCCCGGGCACTAATCAGAGGGCTATTTAGTCCATGCCCTGGCCTCACTCGGCCTGGCTTCCTAGTTTGTTTTTGTACAACAGATTGACGAGGTTTGTCTCCTGCTCTTTTACCTTCTGGCTCCCATGCTAGCTCTTTTAGTTTTTGCCTTAAAGGCCTACTGAAATTAGATTGTCTTCTTCAAACGGGGATAGCAGGTCCATTCTATGTGTCATACTTGATCATTTTGCGATATTGCCATATTTTTGCTGAAAGGATTTAGTAGAGAACATCGATGATAAATTTCGCAACTTTTGGTCGCTAATAAAAAAGCCTTGCCTGTACCGGTAGTCGCAGACCATGATGTCACAAGGGTGAGAGCTCCTCACAACTTCACATTGTTTTTAATGGGAGCCTCCAGCAGCAATAGCTATTCGGACCGAGAAAACGACAATTTCCCCATTAATTTGAGCGAGGATGAAATATTTGTGGATGATAATATTGATAGCGAAGGACTAGAAAAAAAAAAAAAATTAAAAAAAAAGTTAAAAAAAAAAGGCGATTGCATTGGGACGGATTCAGATGTTTTTAGACACATTTACTATGATAATTCTGGGAAATCCATTATCTTTCTATTTTGTTGCTATTGTTTTAGTGAGATTAAATAGTACCTGATAGTCGGAGGGGTGTGTCTACGGGTGTCTTGACGCCAGTCTCTGAGGGAAGTCGACGGCAGCTAAGCTGATTTCCTGTAAGAAAGGACTTTTTACCACAATTTTCTCACCGAAACCTGCCGGTTGACAAGTGGTCGGGATCCATGTTCGCTTGACCGCTCTGATCCATAGTAAAGCTTCACCTCCGGGAATTTTAAACAAGGAATCACCGTGTGTTTGTGTGGCTAAAGGCTAAAGCTTCCCGACTCCATCTTTCTACTTTGACTTCTCCATTATTAATTGAACAAATTGCAAAAGATTCAGCAACACAGATGTCCAGAATACTGGATTGCGCGATGAAAAGAGACGACTTTTAGCCGCAAATGGTGCTGCGCTAATATGTCCCCTGCAACCCGGGACGTCACGTGCACGCGTCATCACTCCGCGACGTTTTCAACAAGAAACTCCGCGGGAAATTTAAAATTGCAATTTAGTAAACTAAACCGGCCGTATTGGCACGTGTTGCAATGTTAATATTTCATCATTGATATATAAACTATCAGACTGCGTGGTCGCTAGTAGTGGGTTTCAGTAAGCCTTTAAGTGCTATGAGCACGTGTCTTCTTTGTTACCGTCTGAGTTATTTATAAATAAAGCATTTGTTTTTACCTGCACGCTGTGTCCGAAGCCTGATCTGCATTCCTGGGACAACAAACCCCGCACCACGATGCGACCCGGTCGTCACACCCACATCATATTGAACCCTATGGGTTAGGAATGGGATGGCACTTCAAGTTCATATGTGAGTCAAGGCAGGTGGCCAAATACTTTTGGCGTATGTGACTCGATACTCTATAATTTGTTTGATTCTATGAAACTACTAGATCATGGACCAATACCTAGTATTCATAGTCGCATGCAGTGTATTTCACTTTCATTGTCAAGCAGTCTAACCAGATCTTCTCAATGAACTCAAACGACACACATTTCTTTGTCATGTCTGTCAGCAATGCCGCTACCAGAACCAGTACGGGTGTCAATGTAAGCGCCATCCATCATGGAGGTGAAAAGACAAATGCCTGCAATGTTTGGCAGGCGGCCAGCGGTGCTCGTTACGAAAAAAGTTTGTCCAACACACCAGCTTACCTTGTCTGCCAAGTGGTCCGTTCATATTGTGTCGAGTAGTTTGGATTGCTCCTTCAGCGCCAGAGTCCGACGTGGAGGGCTTACATCACGTAGCTCAGTGGAGTGCAGGCCTTGCCAGTTAATTCTAACTTGGATCAACACCAAATTGCACACACTTTATTATTACCATTCATGCATTCTTTGCTGAGAAATGGAGGAAAATGTTAAAAGTTTTGGATATTTTCACCTTAATCCGATTCAGATTTGGATTCAGTCCATGACAGGGGTGGGTCGGGTGCCTGGTGATTCTTGCGTGGTTTTTTGCCAGGCCCCCAACGGGTTGCCTGGCAAAAGTTTTGAAGTAATTTCATATGTATAAAGTGTTGTGTTTATATAAAAAAATTTATGAGCTGCATAAATGATTCTATTCACAATATATTGTTTTTGTATAACTTTGTAAAATACAGTATGTGGATTTATTTGATGGCACAAACCATACTTGCAAACTCTGAGACCTCCGAATTCAGGTGTCATGCTGTCACCTACAGATTTTGGAGTATTTATGGAATTGGCCTGAAGGTGGAGCCAAATATTCCATCAACAAACAAGTTAACTGGACAAATGCTAGCTCCGTTTTCTCATCTTCATCGTTCCATAGGTCCGGTAAAGGCTCAAGACATTCAAGTCTGTCTTCTACAAGGAAGCAAGAAGCAGTAGCAGATTAAGCCCCAACTGAAGGAGCTTTAAAAGTCTTAGATGAAATGGAGCAAGAACATGTCTATCTTGAAGCTGAGAATAAAAGGAGACTTGCACTACAAGGAGCAGAAAATGTTGCAAAACAAAATGCTTTAGAAGAGAAGCGCAGTCAAATGGAGCACTTAGAGACAGTTAAGAAGATGAATACTGCAAAGGCACGACTGCAAGTTTATGAACAAGAAGTAAATCCTTATGACGACATGTCAGATATTTTGTGTGATTTAAAGTCATTGCAGAGGAAATCTGCACCCAAACTGGATGAGCTTTCAAAGCACAACATGCATCACGGTATCCCACAAACATACTAGCACCTATGGCCTCAAGTGTTGCAAAGTTTGACAATATTAAAACCTATAAAAAACTACAACACTTGCAGAAATAAAAGCAGAATCCATCAATGCAAGGGTTTTTCCAGGACCTGAACCATCTGTGTTCAATGGAGATCCACTCAAGTACTAGCAATGGAAGATGTCCTTTGAAACATTAATAGGAAGGAAAGTAAAAGTTAAAGTACCAATGATTGTCTCACACACACACGAGATGTGGCGAAATTTTTCTCTGCATTTGACCCATCACCCTTGATCACCCCCTGGGAGGTGAGGGGAGCAGTGGGCAGCAGCGGTGCCGCGCCCGGGAATCATTTTTGGTGATTTAACCCCCAATTCCAACCCTTAATGCTGAGTGCCAAGCAGGGAGGTAATGGTTCCCATTTTTATAGTCTTTGGTATGACTTGGTCGGGGTTTGAACTCAGGGCGGACACTGTAACCACTAGGCCACAATATCCCAATTAATAAGAAGATCTGTTATCTCTGTAAATAGATTGGTGGACCAGCGAGGGAAGCTGTGGAAAGCTATTTCCTCTTAGGCACAGATGAAGCTTAGAGTGCAGCATGGGACTTACTTGAAGAGCGGTAAGAAAGCTCTTTTGTGATTGTCAAAGCCTTCAGAGACAAGCTCATGTTGTGGCCAAAGATAGGATTTAAAGACAGTGTCGAATTGAGAGTTTTCAGACTTTTTTCGAGGTTGTCTGGCTGCAATGTCAATGATTAAGAGTCTTAAAATGTCAAATGACTGTGGATAAAATCTAAAATTGCTGTCCAAGTTTCCCGATTGGTTAACTGCCAGATGGAACAGAAAGGTCCATGAAATAGAGTAACACACCAATAGTTTTCCTAGCTTCGGGAATCTAAAATTGCTTGTAATCCACTGACTTGTTTTCATGCACTGAAGTTTAATGAATATGACAAGAGCAAGCAACCCAAGACCCGCAACATTAGTATACAGGTTTTGACGAGCTGCTTTGAAGTTAGGACAGACACTACCAAGGTGTGTGTTTTTGTGAGAAGTCAGGTCATAACATTCTCACATGTTACAAATTTACAGGCACAAGACAGTAACCGAACAAATCACGTTTGTACTATCCAACTGGTTGTATTTTGGTTGCTAGAAACCAGGACAATATTCAAAGAACTGTGAAATGAAATGTGTTTGTGATCTTTGCAAGAGCAAGCATCCTACATGCTCGCATGAAGTAAGGTGGGAGGAAGTAAACCACTTTAGGCAGATGAACAAACATAGAGCCCGCAACAATAAAGGAAATTTGTCATTCCAGTGAAACATCGGATGAAGCAACATCCAACCAAGGAGTAGGAGACAGGAACAGTGCATATACATCAACAGTTATGGCAGTGTGGTTGTCAACTGTAAGTTATCCAGAAAATTAACTGCATAAATACGCACTATTTTGACAATCAAAGTGACAGCACATTTCTTTTACAAGACATGGTGGAAAGTCTCGATACTCAGAAGGAGCTGGTGCCATTAAAACTTTCAATGTTGTCTTCCAAAAGCATAATCATTTCAAGTCAAAGGTTAAGTCAGAGGCTATTATTCCTCAACAAAGATCCCACTCCCAGGAACTTATTAGAGTATTTTCCTGTGAAAGTGGATCACATTCCAACCCCCAAGACTGTGAGGTCATGGTCACACCTGAAGCACCTTGCAGAGGAAATTGCCATACTGTTGTTGTCAAACAAGTGTCACCGTGCTCTCCATCAAGTACTGACCAAACAAGTGAAGTGCAGTCCATATGTCCAATGCAAGTCAAAGATTCAATCAATCCTACAGATGCAATAAAAGTGCTTAAATCTGGCTTCTGCGAAAGAAAGGTAGAAGATGCACACCTTTCCCAAGATGTCCTGCGCTTTATATCAATAAAGGAGAAAGGAATACGGATCAATGCAGAAGGTCATTGTTAAATGCCTTTATCATTCAAATGAGATAAACCAAGTCTGCCAAACAACAGAAAATGATGAGCAGAACATTGTCTCAAGCGCTTCAAGGAAACATTTGAGAGAGAGGAACAATATCATAAAGATTACGCAGAGTTCATGAAGCATAAAATAGCACTTGGAGATGCCAAGAAAGTTCCAGAAGAAGAAGTTAACAAAGCTCCTGCTTAGTATATGCCTCAACTCAGGGTTTATCACGCCAGGAAAGACAAGAGTCGTGTTCGACTGCTCAGCAAAGTTCCAAGGCATGTCATTAAATGACCATTTGCTCACAGAGCTAGAACTGACAAACACATCGCTCGCAGTGCACTGTAGTTTTCGCAAGGGTCCAGTAGCAGTAATGTGTGACATTGAGTGTATGTTTCACAGTTTCTTGAAAGAGCAGAAGACCAAGATTACATTATGTTTCTCTAGTGGGACAATGTTGGGACCATCTACCGAATGAGAGTGCACCTATATGGAGCAGCTTCCACACCTGGCTGTCCAAACTTTGGTTTAAAACACTTTGCTGCTTAAAGACAAGGTCACTTCAATGAAGCAAAACTTTTATGCGGATGATGGTCTGGTAAGCATGGCAACAGAAGAAGAAGCGATACAGCTCATCGGCAAAGCAAAGCAGATTTGTTTGTTTTAAACTCTCGAAGATTAATCAGATCAAATCCAGAAGAAGATGATGCTAAAGCTGTGTAAATTCAAGACTTGGCTTCGGGTGAACCATAGATTAAAAGAGCCTTAGGTGTCCAATGGTGTGTCGCTTCAGATCTGTTCCTGCTTAAGGTCATTGTGAATGAGCATCCATTCTCAAGAAGAGAAGTCTTATCGACCGTAGCGTTCATCTTTAACCCACTTGGGTTTGTGGCGCCCTTCATTTTGGTTGGAAAGCAAATACTTCAACAGATGTGTCGGTACAAGATAGACTGGGATGAGTTGCTCCCTGTAAATCTTGGGATACAATTGGCGGCCTGGCTTTTAGGTTTGCAACACCAAGCTGCTGTCAAGGTTCACCGATGTTATCTCCCATCAGATTTTCAGGAAGTGACAAGATTTGAACTTTGATACTTCTGAGATGCAAGTACTACAGGTTATGGAGTATGTGTTTACCTCAGAGCCATTAATACATCAGGACAAATCCACTGTTTGTTTGTATTAGGCAAGGCTAGAGTTGTTCCAACCAAGATCCCCACAGTAACAGGACTTGAATTGTCAGCAACAGTTGTTTCTGTACATACAAGTAAGCTACTTCGAAAAGAGTTGGAAATGAATGCCCAGGAATTGTTCTCGATGGACTCAAAGGTTGTCCTTGGATATGTCAACAAGGATGCCAGAAGAGTTCACGTCTTTGTAGCTAATTGCATTCAACAAATCAAGGACAGTTCAAATCCAAATTAGTGGAGGCATGTCAAGTCTCCAAAAAGTCAAGCAGATTATGCATCCCGAGGCCTCACAGCGAAAGACCTAACTGGTTCTGACTGGTTCACTTGTCCAGAGTTTCTGTGGGGTGACAATCTTCCCAGTGAAGACATTAGAGTGGGATATATAATTGAAGACCCAGAAGTTCGTAAAGCTGTGGTACACCAGACTTTAACACTACCTGATCGCTTTTTAAAGTTATTTAGCTGGGTTAAATTATCCAAAGTTATAACAAGACTCAGGCAACGTGTTAAGGAGTTCAAAGGCTTAACACCATCCATTGAGACCACACGTCTGCAAGAAAGGAAGGAAGCAGAAGTTCCCATTATAAGACTTGTTCAAAGGGAAGCATTTTCTGATGAAATTCTAACTCTGCAAAGCAAGTAAGAAATGAAGACAAAAGATAAAACCAGGAAGCTGTACTGACTGAATCTTTTTTTGAACATCAAGGCATACAGAGAAGAGCTTCACGGTGGCAGAGGGGTTAGTGCGTCTGCCTCACAATACAAAGGTCTTGAGTAGTCCTGGGTTCAATCCCGGGCTCGGATCTTTCTGTGTGGAGTTTGCATGTTCTCCCCGTGAATGCGTGGGTTCCCTCCAGATACTCCGTCTTCCTCCCACTTCCAAAGACATGCACCTGGGGATAGGTTGATTGGTAACACTAAATTGGCCCTAGTGTGAGTGTGAATGTTGTCTGTCCATCTGTGTTGGCCCTGCAATGAGGTGGCGACTTGTCCAGGGTGTATCCCGCCTTCCACCCAATTGTAGCTGAGATAGGCACTAGCGCCCCCCGCGACCCAAGAGGGAATAAGCGGTAGAAAATGGATAGATGGCATACAGAGAGTAGGACGTCGGCAAAAGAATGCTGATTTGCACCCACATGTTAAACATCCAGCAGTTTTACCAAGAACAAGTCACATATCGTCATTGCAAATTGAATATTATCATCATCAAGTGCATCACCAAGGGCATGGCGTAACAACAAACGAGCTACGAGCTAATGGCTTCTGGATACTTGGATGCAGTCACGCGGTGTCATCACACATCCACAAGAGTAAAGTGTCAAAGATTCATGAGACGTTCTGAATCGCAAAAGATAGCAGACTTACTTTGGGAACGTTTGGACCCTTGTTGAGTGCACAGCCTGGTATCTGGTCGGGACGGGCAGTTTGGCCTGGATTGATTCATTTTAGGGTTGGGCAGACCTCACCTGGGTCATCGTATGGAGTGGCCTTCAAAGCAGGCGTGTTATTGAGCACCTCAAACCGTCCAAAATAATTATTGAGCTAATTCAGAAAGTCAATGTTCTCATCACAGGATTGGGGAAGGATTCTATAGTGTGTGATAGATTCCATGCCCTGCCACAGACTCTTGCTGTTTCCGTAGTCCTGAAAATGTCCTGGATTTTGTGTCCATGGGCCTTTTTAGCCAGTCCGACTGATCTATTCAGCATGGCACTTGCTGTTTGAAAGCTGAGTCTCTTGGTCTCAGCAAGGCTTGCACCTCCGTCGTTATCCGTATTGTCTCATTTGCCCTTACCGCCAAGTGTTTTTTTGTACGGACATCTTCCGTGTATTTCTGAATGTACCCTGATACAGTCACAGCTCAGCATACTCCTCAATAGCAACCTCCTGGTCCTTGGTGGGAACCTTCTCGAACACAGACCAGTCAGTGCATTTTCAGCAGCCTTGCAGGGCTGTCATGGCATTCTCTGGCCGTACACTCACCAGCTATAAGGACGGCCTCGTTCTGGTGAGCACAGATCTGTATGCTGGTGTCAACATAGGCTGAGAAGTGGTCGGATGAGCCTAGTTGGGGCGGTGGGCTTCTTTAAATGCTGCTTTGATGTTTGTGTTCGCATGATCCAGTATGTTGTCACCTATGGTGAAGAAGTCCACGAGAACCTTTCTCATTTTGGTCTGGTTGAAGTCCACAGTAACATGTTAGAGGGTATGCATGGCTGTTTTGGTGTCTCCATCAGGGGCACTGTAAACGGCAATGATGTTGAATGACTAGAAATTACCGTGGGGGAATAAAAGGGGTAGCATTTCACTGCCCAAACTTCAATGTCCAGTGAACAGTGGGAGAAGGTATTTTTTGTGTCCTTGCCAAGCATACACCTTCGCCCTGTGTCTTGCCGCACAGAGCGCTGCTCCGATCAGCCCATTGTGTTGTTAGCCCTGCTATGCTATTAGTGTCTTCTGAGCTGTGTTGTTTGCCCAGTTCTCAGTGAAAACTAGGGCGGAACAGTCCCTCACCTCCCTTTTTGACGTAATGTCCAACCTGATGTAATCCAGTTCGTTCCCTAGCGAGCGGGTATTTGACAGCAGAATTGATGGAAGCGGCATTTTTGCAAGGGTTAGCTTTAGAGCCGCCTCAGGTCCTCCGCCGCAGGCCTCCCGCCTCTGCTTCTGTATGCATCACTGCCTTCGTCTCCCCTGAAAGCGGGTCGCACTGTTGGAGGGTGCAGGTGCTGAGCAAGCCTCATTCCGTTTGTGCAGCAGTCCTATGTTTTTCAATAAATCTGTAAAATGTTAGTCCACAAAGTCCGTTTTACCTTCTGCTTGTACAACAGAAGACTGTGCCAATCATAAAACCTCCTTTCTCTGCTGATCTGGTAAGATTAGGTGTGTTTATCGCTGTTTATGTCGTGAGCCCATGCAGCCGCAGCCGTCATGAGCACCACCATCGTAGTGTTTATCTTAGAAGTACCCCTTCATAAAGAGTTGAAAAAATCTGCTTAGTGTTGTTTTTTTAATAGACTCACCGACAAATAATGTAAAAAAACCAACAACAGTACAAAAACAAAAGGGGTTCACAGATGGAGCCCTGTGGAACACCACATGTAATAGCAGCAGTCCAAACTAAAGCAAGTAAACATGATGGAATTGTACCAATATGTTATATTTGTATAGGAACATAAACAACACTGGTCATTATTAAATAGTCATGGTGCATAATAAGTGTGAACGACTTTCCCTGTCGCCACTCAGGAAGGACATGCTTGAGCAGGTTTGACTCTCGTTTATTTTTCAATTACAGGAAGTCTTTTGCGCCGTAGTCCCTCCCACTGCTCGCTCCTCCGTCTCGCTCTTTAGTCGGCCGCGTCTTCGTCGCCGTCTCGCTCTCTTTCTCTTGCGCTCAGCATCCGCTTCTGCCTCTCCAACTTCTTCTGCCCCGATCTCTCCTCCTTCTCCCCTTTTATACAGTGTGAGGAGATAAGTCAATTGTGTGCCGGTGCGCGATCCACGCACCTGAACTAGATTGCGGCGTCGCTCCTGGCACGCCCCGCCTCTCCGCTCAGCTCCATTCTCCGCCTCCTTGCCGCCATCTTGGGCAGGGCTCCTGCGTGCCCTGCCCCGCTGCTCGTTCGCCGGCTGCGCCCCACTACAATAAGATTAATCTTGCGGGGTTAGGGTGAAATGGAGGTCGGGGGGCGGGCACACAATGGCTGGGCATTCTGTGGTTTTAGAAAGGCACAAAAACTAAAACAACAAGGATTCCTCCTCACCACATAGGCACGTCCATAAGGGCACGTTGCTTAACAAGCTGCTACAGTGCTCACAAATCTAGTCCGAAATCCGAATTGACGCAATACGTTACCGCGTAGGTCAATGGCCAAAGGAGCAGCCTTATATACTAATAAGTCTTTCAAAACTCATTTAAGATATATAATCATTAAAAATATACAATAATACAAATAATACAATATGATAATTAAAGGTGTATCATTAATTTAACCATAATCGAATTGTAGCCCCTGAATCGTATTCGACTTGTGCCAAAGATTCCAACCACTGGTAATTTAAATGTTCTGCATGGAGAGCGTGTGTGTGTGTGTGTGTGTGTTTGTGTGTGTGTGTGTGTGTGTGTGTGTGTGTGTATAAGTGGGTCAGGCTCAATGAAGGGTATGATATCTCTATCAATGTCTGCTCTCGACACATGATAACCTGAACAATGATCGCGCCTGACGTCTTCTCATTCATTCCTAATGCTGTTTGCTGGGGGAGGCAGGAACGGGAGAGAGTGTGTGTGCGTGTGTGTGTGTGAGTGTGAGACGATGGCGGTGCATGGGTTTGTTGGAGGGATGGTGGGGGCGGGAGGGGGGAAGAGATGTTCGGATCCAGTGCGCGGCGGCTTACAGTTGATTGTAGTCTCCTGGGTGAAGATCCCATGTGTTGCACACAGCCTGCTGGAGGCTTTTTGCATGAGAGATGAAGAAGGTGGCAGATGTTCTAATCAGTCAATAGCGGGGAAAAATTAAATATGAATAGGAAGGCTTTTAAAGGAGCAACAATCGTAGTGCAACAGATGATTAGGAGATTAATAGAGAATTACTGGCACTCTCCACTCAGTGGCCGCGTGTTAGTTAGCTCCAATGCAACTGCCTGCTTTTACAAAGACGGAGGAATGGAAGCAACATTTAAACATATAACTAGGGACGTATATCATTTGGGTTTTATCGATACAGATACCAATACCATCAGTACCGTATTTGGTGTGAATAAAGATGTAAAAAAAACATTTTTATTAGCACAAGGGGGTATACACCACCAACATCAAGTAACATCTCACAACAGGAACGTTTTTCAGTGACACCTGATTTGTAAGTTTTAAACAAATCATCTATGTTTGCAGTGCAAGGTGCAATTCCGTTGTTACTGTATTTCATCATCTTGCATGTAGGGCTGGGCGATATAGCCTTTTTTGAATGTCGCGATATTTTTAGGCCATTTCACGATCCTTGATTTATATCTCGATATTTTGCCTTAGCCTTGAATGAACACTTGATGCATATAATCACAGCAGTATGATGATTCTGTGTGTCTACATTAAAACATTTTTCTTCATACTGCATTAATATATGCTCATTTGAAACGTTCATGCAGAGAGGGAAATCACAACTAAGTCAATTGACCAAAACTGTGACTTTAAGGTTTTACTACTTCCGTATAAAATACTACACGGTCTAGCTCCATCCTATCTTGCCGATTGTATTGTACCATATGTCCCGGCAAGAAATCTGCGTTCAAAGGACTCCGGCTTATTAGTGATTCCCAAAGCCCAAAAAAAGTCTGCGGGCTATAGAGCATATTCCATTCGGGCTCCAGTACTCTGGAATGCCCTCCCGGTAATAGTTCAAGATGCCACCTCAGTAGAAGCATTTAAGTCTCACCTTAAAACTCATTTGTATACTCTAGCCCAGGGTTAAGGAACCTATGGCTCTCGAGCCAGATGTGGCTCTTTTGATGACTGCATCTGGCTCTCAGATAAATCTTAACTGACATTGCCTAACACGATAAGAAATGAATATATCCCCTGGTAATCTGTCAGGTTCAAACACTGATGACATCTATCAAACAGACGAAAAGCAAGGAATCCTGCAGAGACAGAGTTCAGTTTGGCTCAATGAGGAGACATGTGCTTTGGGCTGTATTCTAGTTACAGATCCAAACTATGTTCTAAAAGTCCAGCCCGCGTGCTTCTTCTCTTTATTTGGGAGGTCCATTTTAACATCAATGAAGTTGTCACTGAGGGAAGGGGGTAATCTCGAAAACTCCAGTTAGACACAATATATGGTTACACAAAAATGCAAATGTGTTGACGCTGGTGATATCGCCTTGTCTCTCTGCTCTGTCTGCGTCACGGCGGTGTTCGGCCTTGGCAGTCAGCAGGCCGTTCCTGGACACAGACACTGATACCAGACTGGCACAGACAAAGAAAATGGTAAATGGGTTGTACTTGTGTAGCGCTTTTCTACCCCTTTTTAAGGAGCCCAAAGCGCTTTAACAGTATTTTCACATTTGCCCATTCACACACACATTCACACACTGACGGCGGGAGCTGCCATGCAAGGCGCTCACCAGGACCCATCAGGAGCAAGGGTGAAGTGTCTTGCCCAAGGACACAACGGACGTGAATAGGATGGTAGAAGGTGGGGATTGAACCAGTAATCCTCAGATTACTGGCACAGCCACTCTACCACTTCAGCACAATTGATAATAATTATAGCAACGGCCCTTAAGCATAAAAGTTGTGATAATATCTACAAAATTATTATAATATAATCACAGTGGTAAAAATAACATTCAAAATATAAAACATTCTCAGGCATTTTAATCCATCCAACCGTTTTCGACCATACCTGTTCATGAAGTCGCAAATTGAAGTTTAGTTTCAAGTTTATTGTTCTTCGGTCAATGGTCAACAAAGCAAAAAAAATAGTTGTACATTCATAGATTGAAAATAAAAAGTTGTACATTCATAGATTGAAAATGAAAAATGTTACAGACCGAAAGGGTTTAGGCTGAAGTTAAACACTTATTGCGCCTAACCCTATAAACAAATTCAAGTACAAAATAAACTTCCGAAAGTTATAAAAAGTCCTTTGCACAACATATTATAAATACATATTTTAAACAACATTATAAACAACATCATAAACAACATGAACGTAGTTCAATTTTATACACAATACAGGCATGTGAAATATCCCTGTGTACATATAGACCTTTGCACTAATTATATATACAATATATACAAACAATTGTACTTCTATTATTATTTATATCTCATGTTTAATTTTTAATTAACATTAATCATAGTATTAACTACAATGTTAATTCAAGAGTGATATATTTTTTCAAGACATTGGTCTTAAAGTGTTTTTTAAATGTGTGAATGGAACTGGAACATTTTAAGGAATCATCCAAGCTGTTCCACGGTTGAACTCCTCTAACAGAAACACATCTACTTTTTAAGCTGGTTCTTATTTTTGCTTTCTGAAAGAAAGCTGAACCTCTGAGGTCATAGGGATTCTCTCTGGGTTTAAATCTCACTTGTAAACACCCAAGCAGCATGTGGTTATGAGCTTTAAAAGCCACAATAGTAGTAATGAGGTTAACAAGATCGTGCAGTTTTAATGTTTTTAATTGAATGAACAGAGCATTGGTATGGTCATGATAATTCGCATAAGTTACAATTCTAATCGCTTTCTTTTGAAGTAAAAATATAGAGTTGATGTTTGATTTGTAATTGTTTCCCCAGATTTCAACACAATAGTTAAGATATGGGAGTATGAAAGAATTATATAACATGATAAGAGCCTTTTGATTCACAGAGTTTTTAATTTTATGTAACATAGCAATATTTTTTGCCATCTTTGTCTTAAGTATATTTATGTACAGTTTCCAATTTAATTTATCATCTATATAGATTCCCAAAAATTTTATTGAATACACCCTTTCTATCTCCATATCATCAATTCTTATATGACGCTGTATGTTATTTTTCCTATTTCCAAAAATTATATATTTAGTTTTATTTAGGTTGATTGATAGTTTATTGGCATCAAACCATTGCTTTAGTATGTGGAGTTCAATCTCTACAGTCTCTAGGAGTTGGTCAAGGTCTTGCCCAGAACAGTACAGACTTGTATCATCAGCAAAAAGAATACAGTTGAGTTTTTTAAGTATTTTGGAAATATCATTAATATACAGTAAAAACAATTTTGGCCCCAGTACAGAACCTTGGGGTACTCCATGTGTTATGATCTTTTTGTCTGAATCTACATTGTTCATATGCACATACTGCTCTCTGCCACCAAGATAACTTTTCAACCAATCATGAGCAAGACCTCTGACACCATACCTCTGCATTTTGTTTAAAAGTAATGTGTGATCAATGGTGTCAAAGGCCTTGCTCAGATCAATAAAAACACCAACAGCAAACTTCCTCTTATCAATTGCAGTGGTTGAAGCATTTAAGTCACACCTTAAAACTCATTTGTATATTCTAGCCTTTAAATAGACTCCCTTTTTAGACCAGTTGATCTGCCGTTTCTCTTCTTTTTCTTCTATGTCCCACTCTCCTTTGTGGAGGGAGTCCGGTCCGATCCGGTGGCCATGTACTGCTCGCCTGTGTATCGGCTGGGGACATCTCTGCGCTGCTGATCAGCCTCCGCTTGGGATGGTTTCCTACTGGCTCCGCTGTGAACGGGACTCTCGCTGCTGTGTTGGATCCGCTTTGGACTGGACTTTCGCGACTGTGTTGGATCCATTATGGATTGATCTTTCACAGTATCATGTTCTCATATGTTCTCATAGTCATCAGTATCATCAGTATCACAGTATCATGTTCTCATAGTCATCATTGTCACCGACGTCCCACTGGGTCATTATTGTCACCGATGTCCCACTGGGTGTGAGTTTTCCTTGCCCTTATGTGGGCCTACCGAGGATGTCGTAGTGGTTTGTGCAGCCCTTTGAGACACTAGTGATTTAGGGCTATATAAGTAAACATTGATTGATTGATTGATTACCTCCTCAACTAGTTCCATCACTGCCATGGAAGTGGACCTGTTAGATCGAAAACCGTATTGGTGTTCACTTAGCAAGTGATGCTTATCAATAAAACTGTCAAGTCTTGACACAAATAATTTTTCAAGGACTATAGTTTGTGAACTGATGCTTATCTCCACTTTTGAAGATGGGAATGACTTTTGCCGTTTTCATTTTCTTTGGGAAGACACCTTTTATAAAAGAAATATTGCAAATATAAGTGAAGGGAACAGCTATAAAATCAACAACTTCCTTGATCAGAGAAAAGTCCAAGTCACAGCAGTCTGTTGACTTCTTGTTTTCCTGAGAATTTACAATTGTTTTGATTTCACTTTCATTAACGGGGGAAATAAAAAACGATTCTAAATTGTTTTGAATGGTTTGTTCATTAAATTTTGCACTGTTTTCAGGCTGTACAATTTCATTTGCTAGATTAGGTCCAACATTTACAAAAAAGTTGTTAAAAGCATCAGTTATCCCTTTAGGGTCATTTATAGTTAGATTATTTTCTATAAAATAGCTAGGATGTTCCTTATGTGTCATGGTTTTTTTTTTAATGATACCATTTAAAACTTTCCACATACCCTGGATGCTATTTTTATGTTGTTCTAATAGGTTACAGTAATATGTTCGCTTGCAGTGCTTTATTATTTGTGTTATACTCTAGCCTTTAAATAGACCTCCTTTTTAGACCAGTTGATCTGCCGCTTCTTTTCTTTCTCCTATGTCCCCCCCTCCACAAAGGAGGGGGTCCGGTCCGATAACCATGGATGAAGTACTGGCTGTCCAGAGTCGAGACCCAGGATGGACCGCTCGTCGGGACCCAGGATGGACCGCTCGCCTGTATCGGTTGGGGACATCTCTACGCTGCTGATCCGCTTGAGATGGTTTCCTGTGGACGGGATTCTCGCTGCTGTCTTGGAGCCACTATGGATTGAACTTTCACAGTATCATGTTAGACCCGCTCGACATCCATTGCTTTCGGTCCCCTAGAGGGGGGGGGTTGCCCACATCTGAGGTCCTCTCCAAGGTTTCTCATAGTCAGCATTGTCACTGGCGTCCCACTGGATGTGAATTCTCCCTGCCCACTGGGTGTGAGTTTTCTTTGCCCTTTTGTGGGTTCTTCCGAGGATGTTGTAGTCGTAATGATTTGTGCAGTCCTTTGAGACATTTGTGATTTGGGGCTATATAAATAAACATTGATTGATTGATTGATTGATTGATTGATTGAGTGTTAACTTATTTTTGTACGTTTTATATTTGTTTTCAGTTTCTTTGGTTCTGTACTTTAAATGTCTTCTGTAAAGATAATTTTTCTTTTTGCAAGACTTCAGTATTCCTCTTGTGATCCACGGTTTGTCTTTAACGGTGCTGTCTTTAATGACATGTTTTTTAATTGGACAGTGCTTATCGTACAGTTTTATGAAAATATTAAGAAAAGTTTCATGTGCCTCATCCGGGTCTGTGGAGGTATAAACCTCCCTCCAGTCTTGGGCACATAACTCAGACTTGAATGCTGCCATAGTTTCGTGTGTTTGATGTCTAATAAATCTATATTGGACAGCTTTTTTATCTTTTCTCCTATCAAAGAAATCATGGAAAATGCTGAATACAGGTAGATGATCGCTTATATCATTAAATAGTAATCCTGCTGTTATTTGATTCTCCGGTTGATTGGTGAAAATGTTATCGATCAGTGTGGCAAAGTCTACGGTTATTCGGGTTGGTTTTGTTATAAGGGGAAAGAAATTATTACTGTACAATCCTGTTATAAAATCTGTTGTTTTGGTACTGTCCATGGGATTCATAAGATTAATATTAAAATCACCGCACACAATATGGATTTTATTTGACTTACTAAATATATAATCAAGTTTTTCATTAAATGTATCCAAACATGATCCAGGTGTTCTATAGACACAACTGACGTTTATTTTGTTTTGATTTTTCTACTTCGATTTCTATAGTTATACATTCAAATACTCCAGCAATAGCAGTAGATTTGCTGTCAATCTTCCAACATTTTAAATCTTTATTTACAAAAAGTGCAACTCCTCCTCCCCTTTTTTCAACTCTGTTTGTGGTGAATAATAATTCATAACCATCCAATCTCATTTCACAGCACTTGTTATCGTCGAGCCAAGTCTCTGAGAATGCAACAACACTACATTTTTTGAACTGGCTCAAATATTCAGTAATATTGTCAAGATTTTTAAACAAGCTTCGGCTATTGAAGTGTATTACAGTAAATGATTTGTCCGTATTCACACATTTAAATTGTTCATCTGTGTAGTACTCACAGTTTCTGGTAATATTATTGTAAAGATTGCAATCGGGATCTATATCACTGCCAAACTCATTTAAATTACAGTTATAAATAAATAAATAAATAAATGGGTTGTACTTGTATAACGCTTTTCTACCTTCAAGGTACTCAAAGCGCTTTGACACTACTTCCACATTTACCCATTCACACGCTGATGGAGGGAGCTGCCATGCAAGGCGCCAACCAGCACCCATGAGGAGCAAGGGTGAAGTGTCTTGCTCAGGACACAACGGACATGACGAGGTTGGTACTCAATCAATCAATGTTTATTTATATAGCCCCAAATCACAAATGTCTCAAAGGACTGCACAAATCATTACGACTACAACATCCTCGGAAGAACCCACAAAAGGGCAAGGAAAACTCACACCCAGTGGGCAGGGAGAATTCACATCCAGTGGGACGCCAGTGACAATGCTGACTATGAGAAACCTTGGAGAGGACCTCAGATGTGGGCAACCCCCCCCCCTCTAGGGGACCGAAAGCAATGGATGTCGAGCGGGTCTAAGATGATACTGTGAAAGTTCAATCCATAGTGGCTCCAAGACAGCAGTGAGAGTCCCGTCCACAGGAAACCATCTCAAGCGGATCAGCAGCGTAGAGATGTCCCCAACCGATACAGGCGAGCGGTCCATCCTGGGTCCCGACGAGCGGTCCATCCTGGGTCTCGACTCTGGACAATCAGTACTTCATCCATGGTCATCGGACCGGACCCCCTCCACAAGGGAGGGGGGGACATAAGAGAAAGAAAAGAAGCGGCAGATCAACTGGTCTAAAAAGGAGGTCTATTTAAAGGCTAGAGTGTACAGATGAGTTTTAAGATGAGACTTAAATGCTTCTACTGAGGTAGCATCTCGAACTGTTACCGGGAGGGCATTCCAGAGTACTGGAGCCCGAACGGAAAACGCTCTATAGCCCGCAGACTTTTTTCCCACTAGGTGGGATTTGAACCAGGGACCCTCGGGTTGCGCACGGCCACTCTCCCCACTGCGCCAGTTATAAATGATATTGTCATAAAAGTCTATCCATCCATCCATCCATTTTCTACCGCTTATTCCCTTTTGGGGTCGCGGGGGGCGCTGGCGCCTATCTCAGCTACAATCGGGTGGAAGGCGGGGTACACCCTGGACAAGTCGCCACCTCATCGCAGGGCCAACACAGATAGACAGACAACATTCACACTCACATTCACACACTAGGGCCAATTTAGTGTTGCCAATCAACCTATCCCCAGGTGCATGTCTTTGGAAGTGGGAGGAAGCCGGAGTACCCGGAGGGAACCCACGCATTCACGGGGAGAACATGCAAACTCCACACAGAAAGATCCCGAGCCTGGATTTGAACCCAGGACTGCAGGACCTTCGTATTGTGAGGCAGACGCACTAACCCCTCTGCCACCGTGAAGCCCCATAAAAGTCTAGTTGGGTATAATTATAATTATTACACAATTCACTACTATAAATATTATCAGTGCTTCTACGTTCAATTTCCTTATTACCAATATTGGTAAAGATATTTTTCAATTCACATTCCATTTTATTCTAGTTTATTTTTCTTTGTACAAATGACACATTTGTATCCACCTCCAGTGAAACATGTGCATAGAAAGACACACACATAATATGATCATACAGTTCAGGTCTTAAACTCACTGTGACTCACAAACACAGTTTGTTGATGGGATCGTTATGGAGAGTCTTTATACGCCTGGATGTAGCTGTCAGCTTCGGCTACTGATCCGAGCCAAACGCGGATGCCGTCCGTCTTTGTGATGCGGAGCTTGGCCGGGTAGAGTAGCGAGGGTTTGAGTCCCATCTGGTACAAAGACGCCATCACAGTCCGGTAGGCCCTCCGCTGATTGACTCCCTCAGGAGAGTAGTCCTCGTACACCCGAAAAGCATGCCCGTGGAAGTGCAGCGTTCCTCTCTTTCTAGCCTCCCGAATCAACAGGTCTTTGTTCTGGAAGCGGTGAAAGGAAAGCAGAATAGGTCGCGGCTTGTCCCCGTGTCCCGGCTTGGGAGCCAGGCTACGATGAGCGCGGTCCAGCTCAGGTGGAGAGGCGAATACTTCCTCGCCAAGTACTTCCTTCAGCAAATGGGAAAAAAACTTTGTTGGTTGCGGGCCTTCTATCCCTTCAGGTAAGCCAACGAGCCGGGCATTACTACGCCTGTTCCTTCCCTCCAGGTCGGTTAGCTTAGCTTTTAGCTTCATGTTGTCAGCCTGCAGCATGTCACAAACAGACTCTACTTGCTCCAACCGCTGATGTACGGATTCGGCATTTTCCGTCCAAAGAGGTCAGTCTGTGGTTATGATTGCTGACCGTCTCTTGAAGTCCGTCCAGCTTCTCATTCACCTCGCAAAAGGATGTTTTGAGCTCATTTAGCAGGGTTGGTCTGTGGTGTAAGAGGGAAACATCAAACATCAAAGAATACAGAGGACATTAAAGACATTAAAGCAGCAGATACAACCAGACACTTCTACATACAGCTATGAATAAAAAGTAAAATAAACATATACACTGTGGTGGCCTCTGGGGTATTCCACGCCATCGTCCGCTGGGGTGGAGGGAGCATGGCCAGAGACAGGAGCAGACCCAACAAAGCAACCAAGACAGCCGACTCCATTTTCGGCCTGTGTCCAGTCCGCATGGATGAGCGAGGATACGTCCAAGGTGACTGAGGTGTCCGACACCTGCTCACCCAGGCAAGACACCGCGAAGCCTCTCCGTCCCAGCACTCAGTGCTAGCTCTGCATCCCTGTCCCCTCATCCGCACCTCTTCCAGTCCCTCCAAACTCTGCAGTCCTGTCCTCTCATCCGCATCTCCTCCAATCCCTCCAAACTCTGCAGTCCTGTCCCCTCATCCGCATCTCCGCCAGTCCCTCCAAACCGACTCCGGTGTGGGAGACACCCAGCAGCTGGTCTCCATGGCCAAAAGGCTCCCGGGAGGCAGATCCAGAAGTCCACAGAAAAAGCACCACAGAGGTCACGAAAGTGCCACCCCTTGTCACACAGTCCCAAAGGGTCCCGGACCAAAAGGCAAAAAAATATAATAAGACATGAAAACAAGAGGGAAACACAAAAGGATGATACAAGAGCACAGAGCTCCTGCCTACAGCAGCCACTACAGCAGCGCCATCTTGGAAAAAAAAAAAAAAAAAAAAATAGCAATCAGCTCGGATTTGCTAACAGGTGTAGCATCAGCATCTGCCTTTTCTTGTGATTTTACAGATTTGGGAGGCATTGTCAGTCAGGAAGCGTGTTGTTTGTGAGTTGTAGTGGTAGAAAGCCGTTACCAGCAGTAGATGCTCGTGAAATTCAGGTAGGGTGCATGTCAAAGGAAGAGTGTAGCAGGAGCTGGAGGCTAACACGTCTTCACGCCATTATCTCTGATCCATAGTAAAGTTTCACCTCCAGGAATTGTAAATAATGGTAAGAAGTCTTTTAATTATTATTAGTTAACTTCAGAGAAAAAATATTAAAAAGAATGAGACTCATTATACTTTAAAAATGTTGGTCTTACTTAAAAATGCACGCATTTTGTTGTATTCTGTGTCAAAAAATACGATATGGCTCTAACGAAAATACATTTTTAAATATTTGGCTTTCATGGCTCTCTCAGCCAAAAAAGGTTCCCGACCCCTGCTCTAGCCTTTAAACAGACTCCCTTTTTAGACCAGTTGATCTGCCATTTCTTTTCTTTTTCTCCTCTGTCCCACTCTCCCTTGTGAAGGGGGTCCGGTCCGATGGCCATGGATGAAGTACTGGCTGTCCAGAGTCAGGACCCAGGATGGACCGCTCGCCTGTGTATCGGCTGGGCACATCTCTGCGCTGCTGAGCCGCCTCCGCTTGGGATGGTTTCCAGCTGGCTCCGCTGTGGACGGGACTCTCGCTGCTGTGTTGGATCCGCTTTGGACTGGACTCTCGCGGCTGTGTTGGATCCATTATGGATTGAACTTTCACAGTATCATGTTAGACCCGCACGACATCCATTGCTTTCGGTCCTCTAGAGGGGGGGGTGGTCGCCCTTATATGAGGTCCTCTCCAAGGTTTCTCATAGTCATTATTGTCCCCGACGTCCCACTGGGTGTGAGTTTTCCTTGCCCTTATGTGGGCCTACCGAGGATGTCGTAGTGGTTTGTGCAGCCCTTTGAGACACTAGTGATTTAGGGCCATATAAGTAAACATTGATTGATTGATTGATTGAAAACTGTATTTATTAAACAGTTATTAAGCAGTGGCACAAACATTCATGTCATTTCAAAACAGGAAGTGCAAAATTGTCAGAGACATTTGAAAACAAGCTATAAGTGCACTTTAGTGCATGATGTCACTAAGGTGACATATCAAAACAACACTAAATCAAATCGCACTTTTTGCACAGAACGCCACTACAATTGTTTAAAACAAATAAAGTGCACTTTTGTGCATGATGTCACACAATATATTTCAATAACTGTCCAATAAAAATGAGCTGCATAATAGGACATCAAATTGCTGTGTGGTAGGTTATAAATGATAAATGATAAATGGGTTGTACTTGTATAGCGCTTTTCTACCTTCAAGGTACTCAAAGCGCTTTGACACTACTTCCACATTTACCCATTCACACACACATTCACACACTGATGGAGGGAGCTGCCATGCAAGGCGCCAACTAGCACCCATCAGGAGCAAGGGTGAAGTGTCTTGCTCAGGACACAACGGACGTGACGAGGTTGGTACTAGGTGGGATTTGAACCAGGGCCCCTCGGGTTGCGCACGGCCACTCTCCCATATTTTTTTCATAGGGTGTTGATGTGGAAATGGTTGCCTCAGCATTTCGTTGGTGTGGCACCGAATGGAGGTGTTGACATGCGGAGTAAGCACTCTCCATTCTCTAACAGGTGACTTTTCAAATGATGCTTTTTGTAGCGACGCTTTTGCCACACACTTGACGAATTACAGTTGTCTGTTCGACATATTCCCACTTCAAGCCGAAGCACCGCCTGTTTTTCTTGGGAATTAATTCTTTCTTCATTTGTTACCAGATTCACTGCTAAAACCTCAATGGGAAGAGCCTGTAGTGTAATGCCAGCAGCTAAAAGCAATTGTGTGAGAACATATACTCAAATATCACGATATAGTCATTTTCTATATCGCACAGAGACAAACCCGCGATATATCGAGTATATCGATATATCGCCCAGCCCTACTTGCATGTATGGCGTTCATCAGTGGTGTGCCATCAGGGCCAGCAAGGCCTTCTCTGCTGGCCTAACATAACTAGGAATCATCATCATAAATAAAGATAAAAGTCATTTTTAATTTACTTTCCCTAAATATCTAGAATTATTTGTATTCTCTTCATGTCATATTATGCTCCTTCCAATGCTGTTTTTTTTTTTTTTTAGGTTAGAGTCTGTGTATTGTAAGTGAACGGGCACATACAGTTGATAGATGATTGCGATAACCAATCAGATCAGTCAGTAAGGCCTTCGAGCTGGCCTCCTATTGAACGTGACATTTACACGTCCTATGATTGGATACTCACTGGTTTCAGCCACGGCGGTGCTATGCAGATCAGCAGAGCCTCAGCCGGGACCGTTAGCTATTAATTTAATTATAGCTATTTAATTATTAAATTTATCTGATGATCATACATTTTCAGGACTAATGCAGATCCCAAATACACATCGGCAGGTACCTGTCACGCCTGTAAGTTTATGTTTTGGTTTTGGTCAGGTTATGTTTAGTTTTTTGGACATTTTAGTTCTGTCTTGGCACTTCCTGGTTTGTTTTCGTCTCCATGCCAACTCATTAGTTTTCACCTGTCATGTCACGTCCTTGTTCTCAGCCTCACACCTGTTTTCACTAATGATCACGGCTACTTAAGTCACTCTTTTTCTCGTCTTCATTCTGGGATCTTTACACTTGCACGCACCCTACCCATGCTGCACCTTCTTCACGCCCTCGTTTATCTGCTTCATGCCTTGCTGCGCTGTTCATTTTATGGGACGGCGTGGCGCAGTGGAAGAGTGGCCGTGCGCAACCCGAGGGTCCCTGGTTCAAATCCCACCTAGTACCAACTTCGTCACGTCCGTTGTGTCCTGAGCAAGACACTTCACCCTTGCTCCTGATGGGTGCTGGTTGGCGCCTTGCATGGCAGCTCCCTCCATCAGTGTGTGAATGTGTGTGTGAATGGGTAAATGTGGAAGTAGTGTCAAAGCGCTTTGAGTACCTTGAAGGTAGAAAAGCGCTATACAAGTACAACCCATTTATCATTTACCCATTTATTTTGTCCATGTCTTTGTTTATAGTTCATAACCAATTGTTTTTGTGCAAAGTCCTTTAGTTTATGTCCATTATTTCATGCCATCGAGCAGGTGTTTTTGTTTCACGTTTGTACTGTGTAGCCAAGTTTTGTACCTCCATTGTGAGCGCTTTTTGTTGTTTGTTTGTTTATTAAATACATGTCATGTACTCACGTCCACGCCTCACTCGTGATGATCCTCATCCGCATCGAAGATACAATCCATGTCCAAGCCCTGTTGTGACGGTACCAGAAGGTAAGAAAAGTTGATTTTGCATATTATTGCGAAACATCCATCCATCCATTTCCTACCGTGTATTCCCTTTCGGGTCGCGGTGGGCGCTGGTGCCTATCTCAGCTACAATCGGGCTAAAGGCGGGGTACACCCTGGACAAGTCGCCACCTCATCGCAGTAATGCGAAAAAAAACGCCAGATAATATGTCTGCTAATGGGTGCCATTTTGCGGTCCACATACACACACCATAGTAATATTTGTATCTCTGACTACGTTAGCCGTAATGGGCCGACAATCCATCAAGCGGTGCGGCTTCAAAGTCGTACTAAAACATTTTGGCAGATTTTTGTGCGTTGTTTGTAATGTTCTTTATTATCAATGGAACATTTAAAGGGTTGGTGTTGTTTACTGT